>NC_092249.1:911613-1176613 GCF_036320965.1 Panulirus ornatus | reverse complement strand
AATACAGCACATCTTAATTTTCATTGTATTTCTAATTGGTATTTAGCCAGGAAAATTCAGTCAAGACATATGACAAGGTACTGAGATATACTTAATACATCAGACACACACACACACTACTTAGCACTTCAAGAGAAACTCCATCTTCCAGTTAAGACATATGACAAACAATAAAGCATACCACATACACATCTTAAAAATGTATTTGATGCTGATATTACTATATTGTCCCAGTAATCCTCAATCACTATTAATCCCACACAAATGAGAATTAATATCTATAAAACTATGGAAAAGTTACATGGATCTACAATACTAAAGATCAAGAACTTAGCAATTATTAACTGATTTTCTCAGTTCATGAAGAGTATCTGATGGAATCTAAGCCTACTTCATGAAGGTGTTCAACAAGTGAGATCCTTTCAGGAAGACTGTTTTCTAAAAGTTGACTCCCAGAGATGTCAGATATTTGGAAATATCTGTAATATCAAAATCATGTCATTTCAGTGATACCATCAACTAAAAGGCTGTGCTACTAAGGCATTATTTTGGCATGCCACTAAGGCCTTTAAATTTTCAAGCAACACCACCATTTAATTTGGGTGCACACCCACTGACCCCAGCATATAATCTTCTCTCAAAATGATTTCCTCGTACTGTATTTGGAGACAGTCATCCTTGAATATCATATTCAAAATCTTTCATTATAGGCCCCTACGTAAATAAAGTAGGTTGCTGTTTTTGTCGCGTGAACCACACATAACCCTGTTTATCTATAATTAGTAGCAAGGCAGGGGCCCATGTGGGGGTGTGCAATGTCTTCCCACCTGGGTAACTGAGTATTGATGATATTTCTGCATAATTGTCTGAGATAATGGTGACATCTGGCCTCCTTACATGTCTCTGTTCAGTAAAGAAAGCATCTGATCTTTCAAATGTTGGCAGAAAAATCATATATACAACTGCTGCGAGGTCCCACCTATACCACTGCCAGAATCATCCCGAGATGGCTAAATGGAAATTCTTCTGTGAATAAACAGAGATTATACACACATCAAGCAAAAACAAAAACTACTTAATTGTAGTAACACTTGTAATATCTTGAAAACAATCCTAATATAACCCTTTCACAATGTTCTATGCACAACTACAAGAAGACAATTTTAATTATTACCTGGCAGCATCTGCTGACCTACAATTTTGCTACCATGCATGCATACATTACCTTACTCTATACTTCCTTCAATACTATTCTGCCAGTACTTTACTTAACTAAAAAATCTTATCAAAGTTCAAGAAGTATAAAAAAAATATATATATTCTCAGTGATTTACTAAGGCTTCCAAGCTTTAATCAGAATTATATCCTGCACCCTGTCTTCTGGGTCATCTGATAAATGGCACACATATATCAACCCATACACTGTATATCTCTACAAATTATCAGACATACAGTCACAGCCATCACCAAGTACACACAATTATTGACCTACTACAGAGTAACTTCTAGCACATCAACATTCTGTTTCTTACAGCAGTGGAGTTCGCTACCCTTGTCATCATTAGTTTCAACATCTCAAAGTTATACAAAAACTTCAAATGACCACCATCTTTAACTCCTGTACAACAATTCAGGGTAAATTTCAAATAATTTTCAGAGTTATACAGCTTTGCACAGAAATTACAGTATAAAAAAATAATCAGCTCACAGTTAGATAACCAGAAAAAAATCAAGGTGGCCACCTATAACAGCAAATGATTATGACACAAACAATAATGCACACTGCCATGGGGGGCTATGTAATGTACATAGTCATCTCTTATCTCTAAATAGCTCTCATTAAAATAGAATGAACAGATAGGCATACTTGGTACTTTCATATTAATATTTTTTCCATTATGCTAATTTTCAGCTGAACAGTATTTTCTAACCATGCTAATGCCTCCTTAAGAATATAAATACAGTTTTCACTTTAACTGAAACTCGTACATAAAAATTAGACAAGCCTAATAAGTACAGTACTGAAAACTTCATTTCAAGAAAGTCTCAATTCATGCTTTTTTTATATACATAACTACAATTTTCTTCCAAGCAAGGCATTACCTACAATTTCAAAATGTGATGTAACAGAGCAGTCCTATTACCACAGTTAATAATAAAAAAAATAACTGGCTATAAAAGGCTGTTTAGTATGGCCAGAAATGTAACAATTTACAATAAGACAATTTCTATCTAAAATATGTCTCTTGCATTTACAGGATCATACATAACTCTTCCCCACATACTTTGCTCACTGTACAACTTCATTAAAAAAAATAGGTAAACTAATAATGATCATATATTACAATTACAACATAATGCATCATTACTGCCAGTACAAATTAAGGCGCACTTCCAGGGGTTTACTGTTATCAAACCCTTACATGCTTGGCCTTGGTTTCAACTATGTAAATCATGATATCCCACTCAGAATCCCTAAAGAAATTTCTAAATGGCTCAACATCAACATTAGAAAATAGTGGTTACTGATGGTCAAACAGTATCAAGAATTTATAAAAACTCTGAATGCTTAGAGGCGAAAAAGACTAGGAAATAAAAAGAAGTGCAGGAGCACAGATGCTGCTTCCCTGAGAGGGAAGGCTTGGGGAGACAGACTATGCTCCCATAGTAAAGAAAAGTGTGGACATACTTCTTGTTCCTAGCTTCTAAATGCTCCTTCTCATGCCTGAAATGAAAGAATACATTTTGATTATCAGTAAATAATCACAATCAGAGATCAAATATGGTGGAAATTCATAAAATAATATCTACTGGAAGAATACTTTTCAAACCAAATAATTCTTATACAATGATCACAATGATGGGACACATCTCTGGATTTAAGACGATAAACTGATGACTGAAGTTGGACTGCCCTTCCATCTTTTTTGTTCATATACTGTTTATATAGTGACTGGCATGGCACAGGCAAATTTTGCCTCAATCAAAGGCCATCTTAGGTGAAAGAAACAGATCAAAAGGAAGTTAAAAGTAATAAAGGCTCTTCAGGTGCTTGTAGACCTGACACTTAAAGTAAAGAGGATACATATAGAAAAAAAAAAAAATGAAGAATGGAATTCCAAAGTTAGCTGTTCATGAGGCCAAAATAATTATTGTAGAAAAAAGAGAGAGAGAGAGAGAGAGAGAGAGAGAGAGAGAGAGAGAGAGAGAGAGAGAGAGAGAGAGAGAGAGAGAGAGGAGCAAACAGCATATCAAAAGGTATGGTTGAAGAAAGGTTAAGACAGGAGATTCATTCAGACTAAAGGTTTTTGGTTAATAGAGTTAATTGAGAGGTGAAGAAGAGTCACCCAAGATGTGTCATAGAAGACAACAAAATAAAGAAGCAGGAGCCAAGCAAGTATATTCTCCTCAAAGCAGGAGCCAAGCAAAGATCTCCTCTAAAAATCGGTTGCCTGATACTTATGTCATGAAGGTGTGAGAAAGCATGAAAAAAGAGAAAAAAAATATACTGCTACTGCCCATAGTTCCAAAACCTACTTAACAAAATTTTCCAATAAAACACAGTTTCCATAAAATTCATAAAATTACTAACATTAGAAGCGAGGGCTTGCAGTGTTGCCACCAGGTGTTGTAAGTCCACCAAACTGGCTCTGTACTGCAGTTGAAGCAGCATTCGCCGTAACATTCTGAACATGTTCATTTCGCATCACACCCTGAGAAAACTCAGCTTGAGCCTTCGCAAAGCTGGCACCTGTACTGCGGTATACTCGGTGGACCTGCCACACAGAGATGTAGGTTATTAGAAATATAAGGAAATTATGATTTCAGTAAACTCTACGGGTGCACATTACTAATGAAGGGTTTGTAATAGCAAGCTCATATCCATATCAGAACTGTTTCACTGGGTTAAACAATGCTCAAATAAATCATTTTCCAAATAATCAATATCAAAGTGTTAAAATTCTTGTTTCAAAATAAAACTTATATTTCTATCCAAAAAGAAAATATAAAGTAATATATGCAGTAGATAAAGGCATGCAACTAGATACATTAAAGCAATTCCATAAGTACTAGAGCAAAATACATAGCACCTAAAAGCAAAACAAAATAAGCAACATACAAAAACCATTACAGTACTGTCTTTAGGGCTAAAAAGGTTAATCTTGTTCTCTCTTCTTATGACCATTAAACCCACTCTTTATTACAACTAAGTTTTGTATTTCTCCTTGTTTTCCTATCTCAAATTAGGCAATCTTTTTCCTTGTGCTTTTCCCCTTCTTAATACACCTTACAATACCAATGCACAAAAGAAACCTACAAACCAAGCAAGCAGCCAGGGGCTTCATGATCCACAGCCCAATCATGGTGAGACCGACAGGCAGCATTGCACAGAGCATCAGAAACAGCTCTTCCAGTGCTGCAAAACTTTGCTAACAACAGCAATCACAGTCAGTGAAGCAAAGCCCAGTAAATTAAATTTAGAGCTTTCATCTCTGGGAGGACGATACAGCTACTAGGTGATGCAGAGAAGGAATAGGATAGAACAATGGTGATGATGAAGCATGGGTGATGACTAAGTGAGGATAATGATTGAGTATGAGTGGTGAGTATGAGTGGTAAGTACATCTCCCTCTGAGAGACACTGATGAATGTTCCATTAATATTCATTTATAGTAAATTCAGCATTATCAGAGCATTAAGAGACAAAACTGCATGCTTTACATTAGTTTATTGGTCTACTTCACTTACTCTGAAAACAAATACTCATGAATATCATTTCTTCTAAATATGTTAATATGTTTTCATTTATCTTACACATATTCTATATGAATCTACACATGTTTAGCTAAAATTAAAAAAAATATGAGGAAGATTCAAAAATTATGGAATTTCAGAGTTGGAAAACTTTAAATTTGCATTTTTCTCAACTTTCGTAATTTGGCAACTACACACAACTGACGTAACTTGTCACTCCATACTCCAGAATTAATTTTAGCACCAAACAAGGATCTCAACAGTAGTGTCATGGTTGGAAAAGGTTTGGCACAAGTAATCAAAGACAAAATACGTTTAATGCAGATATCATTAGGATTTTAATGCTGATAAACAAAACAGCCATGTAAATAACAAATCTTTAAGATCTTCATATTGCTCTTCAGAGGATAAGCTGGGATGTCATCATAATTAAAAATAATATGAATGCAACATGGAAAAAGAAAAGCATTCAAAGTAGGAGATACAAGTGAAAAAAATTACTAAACCAAAAGTGGAAAACAAATAAAAAAAAACTGCCTCTTCCCATAGAGATATTACACAGAAGCTCGAAAGAAGTAACAACCAACACGACATCGATTATGCTAATCTGTAAAAAGAAAAGAAAAAAATTCGAGTAAATATCAAACTTATATTGCTCAAAACTGAATGACTGATCCTAAAGAACAACAGTTCTTCTCGAAGTAAAAAGGTCTATCTATTTTTTATCTATCTATCTATCTATCTATCTATACCTCTGATGCTTGTTCCCTTCAGGAACTCCCTCAAGGGAGTGGCCACATCAAAAGTTTCCATAATCGAACTCCAATGCCAGTTTTCAGTCTAAATTGCCTCAGTCTTACCAGGCCCTTTACTGGCAAAAGCCAACTCTAGTGCAGTGTTTTCAGAGGCTAAATGAGCCAGTACCCAGTGTATTGTTACATCACTTACAGAAAACAGTGACTTAGTTCAAGACGATGAACATTGCAAAGATCTCGTAAAATATTTTCTTCCTTATTCATCTTGAACGACACTGTGTTCCAGCTACACTGCAGCTATTAGCTAATGACATATTGCAAAAACTTACATATGCAATCAAAACATGTAGTCAGCATCAAACGGAACGAGTGTATAAAATTACTGGATGCAGTCATCAACAACCAAATGAATGCCAATAAAATGACACATCCTGAAAAGTTTTATCTGTGAAAACAGACAGCTAAAACTGAGATAGGAGATCCTTTGAATGTTTATTTTTCAATTATTCAAAATTAATAGGGGAAATTCCTCAGAAATTAAAAACTGCTAATATAACAATCTTAAAAAAGAGAAGGTAAGCATTCCAACCCAAAAATTATCAACTTATCAGCTTGACATCCACTTTTGGAAAACTTACGGAAACCAACATCGAGGGAGAAATGTTTTCCTGATGATACCTCACTGAGGCAGGGGGTAGCAATGCTGTTTCCTGTGGGGTGGGGTAGCACCAGAAATGGATGATGGCAAGCAAGTATGAATATGTACATGTGTATATATGTATATGTATGCATATGTGTATATGTTGATATGTATATCTATGTATATGTGCATGTATGGGCAATTATGTACATACATACATACATGTGTGTGTACAGGAGTGGATGGGTCATTCTTCGTCTGTTTCCTGGCGCTACCTCGCTGATGGGGGAAGTAATAATAATAATATAATAATTAAAGGGTCACCATTCCACTAACACTGCAGGAAGGTTTTCAATGCAATTGTTAATGTCTGACAAATATGCTTTTCTATTTTGATAAAACTAACATGCATGACAAAAATAGAGTAAAAGATATCATTCATGTAGATTTTCAGAAAGCACTGAATAGTCTCACATCCAACATTACTATCAAAAATTTCTCCACATGGCATAAATGCTGTAGCTGTAATACTGGCAGACACTGTGAACAGAGAAGTGATCTACAGTCAAGCCTCAAAATGATTATACATAGAGGACTGCCACAGAGATCAGTTTTGGGCTTATTTTTTCAGAAATATATCAGCAACCATAATCATGGACTCTCATAAAATGTGGAGTCACAGGGATACTATATTTAGAAGAAAAGCTACAACAGCTCTGGAATGTTTACTACTGTGGACTGGCAACCTAACTATTGGAATTAAGCTCACAAGCAGCATAGGAGTCTTAATATCGATAAGGGCAAAGCTTTATAGTGAAAACAAAAGACTGACAGTAGCATGAACTATGCTGAGCAACATAAGACTGGCATAACTTTACCAATCACCTACAATCAAGCAAGCAGTGAGTACTGGAGAAAAATAAAAAAGTAATGAATCTCAGTCTGAGTAACTCATCCTCTCTTTACAATTCACTGAAGCATTCCAGTCTTTAAATGCTACTTACAAAATAAATAAAACAATCGTGGAAGAAAAGAAGCAAGCTACTAATACAACACTCAGACTAGGAAACAAATTCTATAACAGTTGTCTGCACAAACTTATCTAGATTAAGTAAGACAAAGGCAAGAAGTGAACTAATTCAAGAATTCAAATCATCAAAAGTTTTGCCAATCTTGATAAGATCACAATACAATTTCTCATCTGCACAAAAAAATTCAAGCAAAATACAGTAAATCCTCTATTTCACGGACCCCGATACAATGGAATTCACAATTAAAGGAAACATAATACAGTACATTAATTAATGATAATTTGAAAATTACAAAAAATTTAATCTCAAATGCCGCACCATGCGCATTTCATATCACACTTGTTTTTGGTAGCATAGGGTAGACTTGCTTTGTTTCAGTCTCAGTCTGCTTCAAGCTATCGAGCAGTAATGTTGTATACAGTGTTTCTATTATCTTAGAATTGTAACTTTATTTATCAAATTATTTTGCAATCCTTACAATGCAAAATGGTATCAAGTGATTGGCAGAGGTGCAATGAAAGTAGGTAGTCCATCCTCACTTTATCATACAGAAGTATCCTTTCACAGGAGTGGGGTGGCATCATCTCTATCTCAGTCTGACTCCTGCCCCCAACTGCCTGGCAAGTGTTCCCAGGCTGCCAGATGCCTGCCGCCCAACTCTTGGGATACACACTAAACCCTGCACCCCTTCATGAGTTTTTGGTACCTAAATGTGACATTTTGTTACAACAAAAACAAAAACCTAAAAACAAGAAAAAAAAAAATAGAAAGAAATCAAAATTCAACAAGGTATAAGTATATATACACACAAATCACTGCTCAGCAACAATACAGGGCACTGCCACCTAAGGCTGGGCATTACCGCAACTGGGGGTTAAGCCAGTGCTCGTGGGTACTCCTCTTGACCCACGCGTGTCGTGGGGATCAACGAAACTCAGGGGCATAGGTGATGTCAGTTTCACAAAGGCAGGCAGCCACTGCCATCCAGCTTCACTGAGTACTGTCTATGGTGCTACACCTCCCTTACCAAGCTCAACCTGTCCCACATCTTCAAAGCGATATCTTGCACACAGACAGTGGTGCCCACAGACAGCTGGGGGGCAGCATAGCAGCATCACCTGCTGGGCTGCCCTGCATGCAAGCCTGGCTCTCTGCTATGGCCTGCTTCCTGTTTTGCAAAGCAGTTCTCCAACGCTGGTTTATCAGATAATGTTGCCAAGGCCCCAGAACACCATCTCGCAACTGTCTTCCTGCTTCCATCTTACAGGGGTGTTGAGATATTGAAGCATAGCCTGAGCTGCTTTGCTATTGTGCAGGCTAACTCCAACACTTGTGTTACCCCTTAACACCTGTTTGGCTGCCTTTACTGCTGCTTCAGCATGTCCACTGAACTGGGGAAAGTGGGCTGAGGAGATGTGGGCCATGATTCTCCATTTCTTTTAGAAAGCTTCCATCTCCTTGCACCCTTGGGTGCACTCTATCTCCTGAAGAAGGTGAGTAGCCCTGCAATGACAGGATTTTCCTGCACAGGTTCGAATCTTACTCAATCCTACTCACTGCTCATGTAAGAAGTGCAATGAAAGTAGGTAATCAGTCCTCACTTTATTATACAGAAGTATCCTTTCAGAGGAGAAGGGTCCTCTATTTCAGTAAGACTCTTGCCTCCAACTACCCAGCAACCATTCCAATGCTGCCGGGTGCCTGCCGCCCAGCTATCATACCACATGCTAAACCCTACATTGACAGAAGAGTTAAAAGAAAGCATGTGAACTTTCATGTGGCATAGAAATAGGTTACGTTCGATTTAACGGACTTTCAGCATTAACGGACACCCCTTCCCTCTATTATTCTGTTAAATTGAGAGTTTACTGTACTTTTCCCTTTGGAGGATTACTACTATTTGGAATGAATGACTAATAAGGACAGCTGAAAACAACACAAAGAAATATTCATAAAAACACATCTGAGAAATACTTCACTATAAGTCTAAAACAAGTATCATTTGTCTCCACAATTTTAAAGTCTACAGGCATCTCAAGTCATCTACATGCTTTCCTCCTCTTTTCATAATGTGTAGTGCGTTTCAAATCTCTTTCATTATCACAAACACCCTCAAGACGACCCATTGGTTTGTTGCTGTTTGCCTTTGATTGTATCTTGGTCCTAACTTAATTCACTTCTCTTTGCATTCTTGATTTCATCCTAAAATATATCTTATTCATCTGAGAACCAAAATCTCATCTTTATATACAATTAGTTAAACATTCACATAAATCCTGATCAGTTTATCAACAATGAGGTTGCAGTAGCCCCAATCTGAATCGCAACTGCTGCTCATCATTATTTTTCATTCCTCTGATTTCTTGAAGTCCTATCTTCAGTCCAAAAGATCTACAGTTCCGATATGCTACAACTGTAAACATTCCACAATCATCTTGGGTGGCTAATGAAAGATTACTGGCCAAATGGTGAAGAGGAATGGCCCTCTGACAGCATCCTGTGAGGTTTGCAAGTGATAAGCAACTCACTCTGGCCTAATGAAGAGGCATGGCCCTCTGATAGCATCCAGTGAGGTTTGCAAGTGAAAAGCAACTCATTGTGTTTTGTGAAAAAAATGCTCCAAAAATGCATATAAATAAATACATATATATCAGAGCTATAAATAAATTATATATAAGTGAACTGCCAGTGAAATAATATCCACAAAGAAAACAGTGCATGGGTTGCAAGAAGAGGAATAAAACCTGATAATTGATTCTTTGCACATTGCAGCATACAGGTATGCAACAGGCTGTATTTTACAATATCTGTTTCCTTTAGGTGTAGAAGGAAATACTCTTGAAACCATCTTACTGGCACTTTGTTTGATTTTCAAGAAAATAGTTTTGTATAAAAAAAATTAGCAATACAATATTTGATAAAACCGAGATTTGGAGAACAGTACTGCTTTAAACTTGCACCAAAGAGAAAACAAGACATTTCAAAATTATCATGATGTAAATCTATCTATCTCTGATGCCCATTCCCTTTGGGAACTCCCTCAAAGGGATGGCCACGGCAAATGAGTCTCTCAACTGGTGAAAACCAGAGCCACTCATTAGCCTCTAGTACTTCACCCTTAACAGGCCAATGACAGAGGGCAATTCTAGTGCAGTGTTTTCAGAGGCTCCTATCTCATGTTCTCATCAACTACCATTACCTAATGTGTCTACCTAATGTCCCCACCAATTATCATAAACTAAATTGTCTACCTAATGTTCCCACCAAATGTTCTAACTTACTGCTTGTACCAAATGCTTCCAGCTCATGTTCCTACCTACTACCTCTCCCTAAAGTTTCTGCCAAATGCTCCAGTGCTAGCTCAGTCTGCAGTTATCACTGACCCTACAAATACTCAGGCAGTAATATACCTTCTTGGTCATAGGTTGCCTTCCAACTACTACCTACTTTATCATGTAAAATGCCTTACAAATTTGCGATATTAGATGATTTATTTATAAGCATTGTCTTATAAATAAAAACGACATGATTTTGCAAGTGTTGAAAAAATTATATATAAAATTGCAAATTTTTTTTGTTTTGTTTTTTTTTTGCTTTGTCGCTGTCTCCCGCGTTTGCGAGGTAGCGCAAGGAAACAGACGAAAGAAATGGCCCAACCCACCCCCATACACATGTATATACATACGTCCACACATGCAAATATACATACCTACACAGCTTTCCATGGTTTACCCCAGACGCTTCACATGCCCCGATTCAATCCACTGACAGCACGTCAACCCCGGTATACCACATCGCTCCAATTCACTCTATTCCTTGCCCTCCTTTCACCCTCCTGCATGTTCAGGCCCCAATCACACAAAATCTTTTTCACTCCATCTTTCCACCTCCAATTTGGTCTCCCTCTTCTCCTTGTTCCCTCCACCTCCGACACATATATCCTCTTGGTCAATCTTTCCTCACTCATTCTCTCCATGTGCCCAAACCATTTCAAAACACCCTCTTCTGCTCTCTCAACCACGCTCTTTTTATTTCCACACATCTCTCTTACCCTTACGTTACTTACTCGATCAAACCACCTCACACCACACATTGTCCTCAAACATCTCATTTCCAGCACATCCATCCTCCTGCGCACAACTCTATCCATAGCCCACGCCCCGCAACCATACAACATTGTTGGAACCACTATTCCTTCAAACATACCCATTTTTGCTTTCCAAGATAATGTTCTCGACTTCCACACATTCTTCAAGGCTCCCAGAATTTTCGCCCCCTCCCCCACCCTATGATCCACTTCCGCTTCCATGGTTCCATCCGCTGCCAGATCCACTCCCAGATATCTAAAACACTTCACTTCCTCCAGTTTTTCTCCATTCAAACTCACCTCCCAATTGACTTGACCCTCAACCCTACTGTACCTAATAACCTTGCTCTTATTCACATTTACTCTTAACTTTCTTCTTTCACACACTTTACCAAACTCAGTCACCAGCTTCTGCAGTTTCTCACATGAATCAGCCACCAGCGCTGTATCATCAGCGAACAACAACTGACTCACTTCCCAAGCTCTCTCATCCCCAACAGACTTCATACTTGCCCCTCTTTCCAAAACTCTTGCATTCACCTCCCTAACAACCCCATCCATAAACAAATCAAACAACCATGGAGACATCACACACCCCTGCCGCAAACCTACATTCACTGAGAACCAATCACTTTCCTCTCTTCCTACACGTACACATGCCTTACATCCTCGATAAAACTTTTCACTGCTTCTAACAACTTGCCTCCCACACCATATATTCTTAATACCTTCCACAGAGCATCTCTATCAACTCTATCATATGCCTTCTCCAGATCCATAAATGCTACATACAAATCCATTGCAAAATAAAAGTGTAAAAACCAAGATTCTATCAGTATTACATAGCAGTATGCAGAAAGTTTGATAATTGTCTTATGGGGTTAATCAAGTACCCTTTTGGCTTTTGATTCTTATTCATATTTCTCTGGTCCCCTCTTTATTTCAGACTAGGTTCCATATATTACATCACTTACTATTATCTTTTTCTTAACAGCAGCTCCAGAGCCCTCTCATTTAAGAATTTAACCATGAAACAATGATTATCACTGTGGCGCAAAAACAGACTTACTAGTCCTCACTACTACCCACAGAACTTTGGTGTCCTCAAGAGCCATGACTGGTCTGTATTTGTAATTCTGTTGTTCTGTCGATCAATGACTGTATTCAACTGAACATTTACTCTATCATTTATAGTGGTTTAATGAATGTCCTTAAACATACCAAATATCTATTTCTGAGAATGAAACACTCATAAATGGGAAACAGAAAAAAGTTGCTAACCACTGCATACTCTGGTCAATTTTCCTCAATACATAAAACTTAAACCTCATATATAATCATATGTAAAACATTTCACCATCAACTCTGATCCTAAACAGGAAAACCCAGCTCTTCTAACAGGACACTAAAGTACTGTGAAAGATTTGACATGTAAAAAGAATAAATTATTAAACATACCATTAATAGCCTGTTAATTGTTCCCTACCTGCAGGTACTACCTTGTAATAATATTTTCTCTAGACTGACTTCTAACCATGGAAAACCATCAACTCTCTACCATGAAAGACCTTACAGGCTTTCAAGCTTTAAACAATTGGCTGATTCTTTTAACATAATCATTTAGATGTGATGTCCCCATAAAATACAAAGGCAAATCTAATAAAAGCTACACAAAAATCATTCTAAATATTAGATTCCTACATATGCATGTCCTTCATTACCTGACAATAATTCGCCTTAAAGTATAAAAATACAAACATGTCAATCATTCAACATCGTTTGACTTTTCCCACTATCACAGTAGGGTAGTACATGCAGAATCCTCCCAAAACATTTTAGTTGTTAATCACCTTCACACCAAGTGTCAGAAGCCCAAAACAATATTCAGATCATTTGCATATAATATCTCTACATCTTCAAACAGTGGAGAACAACAACATTCAAATACTAAATGAAAAATTCTACATGTTGACTTGGCTATAACATGAGTGAAGCAGGTGCTACTTGCTTGCACTATGCAAAAGAATGGGTAAAAAGGAATTACCTAACAAGTATATGATGCTGTATTAAGGAAAATAAAAAGAATACAGGAAAAGATAAGGAAGAGGTAGCAGAAATTAATATCAGAATAAGAAATAGAAATGAAACAGTGTTTCAGAGATAGTGCGAGGCTATAAATTATGTAGGAGACCATCGGTATCAATGGCAAAAGAAAAGTATCATCAATGGGAGAAAGGAAATACAATAATGTAAACTAGTAGTTATACATTTATGATGCTAAATTAAAAATCAAGAATCCAACCTACCCTAATTAGAGCGTAGCCTATTGCAGCAGCCAGTGCTGATTCAGTGATGGCTAGCAGCACCAAGAACACGCCCAAACCAATGTAGCCTTGAGTGAATGCCTCATTCACTGACACCCAGCCGCTGTCATTACAACAGTGTAATACAGTTAGCATAGGAGACAAGATACTGATGTGTTACAGCAGTGTGTGGACATTCCACTATCAGTCA
The DNA here is from genome assembly GCF_036320965.1 of Panulirus ornatus. Taxonomy (NCBI): domain Eukaryota; kingdom Metazoa; phylum Arthropoda; class Malacostraca; order Decapoda; family Palinuridae; genus Panulirus; species Panulirus ornatus. Next base: position 1,162,831 of record NC_092249.1, on the reverse strand, counting down.
CTTGCACATATCTAAGGTTTCAAAGAACTGAATCTGCCCCTGAACTAACACATTGTTGCCATAAGCATTTTCACCCAAAGCAAAGCAAAATTCAAAAAATAAATTACAAATAATCATTCATAAGTAAATGTGATAAGGCTTCTGCAACAAAAAATTAAAACATTTGCAAATAGAAAAACAAAAAATTACCCCTAATCTATATGAAATACCATGAAAGTCAAGCATCATAGATTCGCCACCATCACCACAACCACTTATTGTCATAATCATAACCACCACCAAAATAAAATCATAAGTGCAAAGAATAATTTTCTCTCTTGGTAAACAATGTATTACAGCAATGTTAACGATACAATGTTATAATCTCATGATTAAGTAATGATCAGAGAGTTGAGAAAATTTTTATAACCATTCTCATCTTCCCAATAAAACATTACAGTCATAAAACACCAAGAGTAATGAAAACATTCTTATAACAACTAAAGATTATACACAAAATCTGGAACAATTCTAAAGTCACTTTAAGATACTAGTCATGAGCATGGCCAAAAAATTCTATATGCACGTCAAACATAAATTTTCCATGGTACACTTATGGACTATCACCCAAAACAAATAATGCTCACCCTTACTCATCCATTCCACAACGAGTTCTTTCTTCCCTACTTCATTTCCATTGCCTTCACTGACTGCCTGCTAAGGTAACAATAATTTTCACACAATCCTACTGCTTACAGCAAGCAGGTTACCATTTGTTCATGCATGGTCTGAACAAACCTAAAAGCAGAATTCCTTAGCAAATATTCAATACACTGCTGTTGGGCCTTTGACACATGAAGATTTGAAGATAGCTGTCAGCCAGTATCTCTCAGACAGACTCTCTTTGCAACATCCTGTTCTGAATGCAGGAATTATTCTAACTGTTACAAAGAAACAGATTTGGCTTTTACTGTCTCAATAGGAGACACCTCTGAAGAAAAGTCTCTTTTTATGGCAATGGATGTAATTCCGAAGCATTTCACAATCACTGCAAATTCACAAAATACATTAAGCGACAACAACACGACAGAGACTACAAAATACTCAGAAGGTAGTTACCAACCACCAGAACAAAAAATTCTTTTTCCTGTATTAATCAAATAAATCTTTTTCATAACTCAGTCACGAAACTAAAAATCACGGAAGTGATGGTGAATCTATTTTCCCGGTGGCAAGATCATATATGTGATCCAAAAAGACTCGCAAATTTCACGAATTTTTTCTAAACAACAGAAAATGGGTTAATTACAGACTAGGATGATACAGTGGCCGTAATAAGTCCTTTAACCAAACAAAGCCTCATCACCAACACCACTTTCAAAGTATTACAAGCAAATTTACTTCATAACCATACTTGGCAGAGTTCATCAAAAGATGTAACTTTATCAAACTATGTATCTTATATACCTTTATATGCAACAGAAAGATCACTAGTGTTTATATAATAAAATTATCCAGTCAAGGTGTATCTAATCAATACAGGAAATGAAAGTAAAACTTCAACTGCCTATAATAATGTGTTGCATTAGTACCTTGGTGAGGGCTAAAAAGTCTGACAATGCCAGGGCCACCCACCCTGCAGCCACCACCAGTATCGCAGCACCACAAAGCTTCGCCTTCAATCCCGATGAATTCACGTATGATATCCCAAGAATGAAGCCACTGTCGGAAATCCTTGTAACTAAGTAATTTTCCATGACCAACAATAAACCTTTTGGCTACAATGTAACAATCATATTACTGACCTACAAAATAAGTTGTCTTGTATACATAAATTATAATTTTTTTTTTTGTATGAATGTAATCAATGGAATATGAAAATATAATACACTTTAAAGATAACACTGTAAATGACTCCTTTAAGGAAGATTAAACTGACTGCAAGTCAAGCTGCATACTCAATAAGATGGTATTCTAATTACAGGACAATATCCGATTACTAAGAAGTGTAAAAAATCTTCCTGATCCAGTCTTGTGTGACAGTGATAATCTCTAATCCATTCATGGTAACATAAAGTAAATCTGTAATGCTTCATTACTAAACTATACTTCAAAGAGAAAGAGCAGCTTCTTTAAAATGTATGATACACTTGAATGCAAGTAATAAATAACACCAACAAAACATATATGAATTCATATTCTTTATTTAAAAAGAGGATCAACTGAAATTCATATAATCAAATGAAACATGGCTGTGACGCTGGAAGAAACCAAAATAATATAGAAGACTGACACAGACATTGCAATAACGAGTAGCAGTTATCACAAGAATGGTATGTATTGAATGGTGACAACAAAAGAAATGCGAAAAATTATGCAGGATGGCATGCTACAGTAAAGAAATATGAAAATGTAACAGAAATTTTCTAAATGTGTGTGTTTACACAATATTGTTGTGCAAAACAAACAGAAATCACTGTGTATCAAAAGAGAGCATGAAGGTATACATGCCAAATGAATATGAAAGTAATAAGCGAACCTAAATGAGAAAGAGAAAGAACGTGAGGGTATGTGTGTAAGAAATGTGTGAATATAACCTAATAAACAGATATGCAAAATGACTTATGTCTGGAGGAAGAGCTACAGAAAAAATCATACCTTAATCACAGTAAAACTGAAGACTGGTCAAGGATATGTGAACTACTATATAATCTGAAGTTTACACACTAAAAGCTCAACCTAAATTGTTAGTAAACATTAAATATTTGTCACCTGTATAATATATCAATCTATCAACTTTTCTAATCAAATGCTCCACCTGTGTTCTTTAAATTCATCCATAATTACATGAAGCACAGCTAACTCATGTATCCTCAACTTAATGTCCGGTGTTTTCAAGTGAAACAAGTCATTTATACCACTATAATACTTTTAATTATTAACCCTGTACAACTTCACTGCAAAGGGCTACTAATCACTCCATAACAATCACTCCAACAGTCTATCAAACCCTTGTATTCTATCTCTTCTCCTATTGCTTTCAATATCAAAACAAACTTTAACTTATGCAACTTCCTAGTCATTTCTAACATATCCTTTATAACTACATACATATATCTTGCACCTGAATCTATTTTCACCATCTGCATCTATTTCTATAATTCCAACTTATTCAACACTTTATCAACTACACTAACGTAATCTTTTCTTACTTACATGAAACTACGAAAATTAATGCTTTACATCTGTACACAACAGTAGCAAAGAGCAAGCTATCATAAGACTTCTTCACACTCTAAACTTCAAAGCTTCCTATTCAACCACTGTATACTCAATCTGCCAGTTTCAGCTTTCCCACTACCATGTTTACTAATTATTAACTAACTTTCACATGCCTAATATCAACAAACAACCTATTTCTGTTCCATCTAAAATATTGCCACAAGAATGTCCCATGTTAAAAACCAAGAACCTCCCTCATACACAATCATTTTCAACATCCTCTGAACATAATTGTCAACAGAGTTTGCACTCTACTCAACCATTCCCCAATTCTGCTCATAATAGTGAAACATAAATGCAAACCTGCAGGAGTTTCCACTCCTTTCCACTTGTGTACTCCACAGCCTATTCTAATCTCAAGAAATACTCTTTCAAAATGAAAATAACACATGACACATTGTGATTTTACACAGTCCTGATGCACTCCCATATTTGTCAACCATTTAATCACATTAAAGGCAAAGTTTGGGTATGTTTGATGGTATAATAGCCCCATTAATGCTATAAAGGATGCAAGGCTTACATTTTCAACAAAAATGTAAAGAAGAGTGAATAGTGAAGAAAACACCAACCATTCTAGGCATCAAGTGCAACACACTCAGCTTTCACTCCCTAAATCAATAACATCAATGCAAAAGCAACACATACTAAATGCCCTCAGAACACTACCTGGGACCAGATTTGGAAAAGGAAAAAACAATTCATCTGCTCCACTTTAAACTATGTCTCACCTGCCTGGTATTTCATCCTCTAAAGCAAATAAGACAATTGCAAAGCATACAAAATTGTGCACTCAGAACAACTGTTGATTGCCTAGCAACCACAAGCATTCATCACCTTGACAATGAAACAAAGATCTTCCCAAAACAGTCACACCTCAACATACTCAGGACTCAATTCTCTGTAACAGAACTAGACACCATCCCACCCCCACTATAACTAACCACTAACCCTCCAGTAGAAACAAAAGCATAAACCAGCTCACACTTCAGTATCCTCTACTCACAGATACCACCTCCAGCAAATAGAACACTTAACAAAAAACACACTGAAATAAACCAGCAAACACTAAACCTACCTACCTCTCTACTCAATCTTTAACTCCCACCCTCAGACATATCATCTATCTATGTCTCAGATGCCCATTCCCTTTGGGAACTCCCACCAAGATGGTGGCCAAGCCAAAAGAGTCTCCATTTATCCCCCTCCTCACATGCCTCACTCGAATACAACATTCCATGCATTCTTACACCATTTCTCTCCTTCCAGTGCTCTTTTTCACTCTATTTTCCCATGTCTCAGATGGTATTCCTTGCACACTAACCCCAAAGGACACTGTCATACATTCACCTTGTAAACTTCCTGTCTTACATTTTTTCCACATGCCCAAACCACCTCAAAGTATTACGTTTCACCCACTCTACCACTCCACAATTCATTTCCTAAGCATTCCCTGACACACCAGATCTCTCATACACCGCCTCATTATTTTATTCACTCCATCTAGTCATACCACATACTCCTTTCAAATAACTCACTTCCACAGCCTGGATTCTTGACCTATGTGACTCATCCCATGTCGTTTCAGCTGCATAGGTCAGGGTTGGGATGACTATGCTGTCCATAATCCTTTCTTCACTTCCATATTCACACCTGTATCCTTCGCTCTTCTATTAAGGGACCCAATGACTTCAACCCTGTACTGTTCTCTACCTTATCTTTTCTTCTTCAACACCAAAATTTACCCAAGTTTATTTCGTTCTGTCACCTCTATCAGAAATTACACTCTCCAGACAAAGTTGTGTGTGTGTGTGTGTGTGTGTGTGTGTGTGTGTGTGTGTGTGTGTGGCAACTAAGCAGTAAGTGTTCAGTATTTTCAATGTGGTATCTGAACACTGGGCATCCATATCAAGCACAAAAAAAAAAAAAAAATCAACTCTAACACTTTTTTTTTTTTTTTTTGCTTTGTCGCTGTCTCCCGCGTTTGTGAGGTAGTGCAAGGAAACAGACGAAAGAAATGGCCCAACCCACCCCCATACACATGTATATACATACGTCCACACACGCAAATATACATACCTACACAGCTTTCCATGGTTTACCCCAGACGCTTCACAGGCTCTGATTCAATCCACTGACAGCACGTCAACCCCAGTATACCACATCGATCATATTCACTCTATTCCTTGCCCGCCTTTCACCCTCCTGCATGTTCAGGCCCCGATCACACAAAATCTTTTTCACTCCATCTTTCCACCTCCAATTTGGTCTCCCACTTCTCCTCGTTCCCTCCACCTCCGACACATATATCCTCTTGGTCAATCTTTCCTCACTCATTCTCTTCATGTGCCCAAACCATTTCAAAACACCCTCTTCTGCTCTCTCAACCACGCTCTTTTTATTTCCACACATCTCTCTTACCCTTACGTTACTTACTCGATCAAACCACCTCACACCACACATTGTCCTCAAACATCTCATTTCCAGCACACCCATCTTCCTGCGCACAACTCTATCCATAGCCCACGCCTCGCAACCATACAACATTGTTGGAACCACTATTCCTTCAAACATACCCATTTTTGCTTTCCGAGATAATGTTCTCGACTTCCACACATTCTTCAAGGCTCCCAGGATTTTCGCCCCCTCCCCCACCCTATGAGCCACTTCTGCTTCCATGGTTCCATCCGCTGCCATATCCACTCCCAGATATCTAAAACACTTTACTTCATCCAGTTTTTCTCCATTCAAACTTACCTCCCAATTGACTTGACCCTCAACCCTACTATACCTAATTACCTTGCTCTTATTCACATTTACTCTTAACTTTCTTCTTTCACACACTTTACCAAACTCAGTCACCAGCTTCTGCAGTTTCTCACATGAATCAGCCACCAGCGTTGAATCATCAGTGAACAACAACTGACTCACTTCCCAAGCTCTCTCATCCCCAACAGACTTCATACTTGCCCCTCTTTCCAAAACTCTTGCATTCACCTCCCTAACAACCCCATCCATAAACAAATTAACCAACCATGGAGACATCACACACCCCTGCCGCAAACCTACATTCACTGAGAACCAATCACTTTCCTCTCTTCCTACACGTACACATGCCTTACATCCTCGATAAAAACTTTTCACTGCTTCTAACAACTTGCCTCCCACACCATATATTCTTAATACCTTCTACAGAGCATCTCTATCAACTCTATCATATGCCTTCTCCAGATCCATAAATGCTACATACAAATCCATTTGCTTTTCTAAGTATTTCTCACATACATTCTTCAAAGCAAACACCTGATCCACACATCCTCTACCACTTCTGAAACCACACTGCTCTTCCCCAATCTGATGCTCTGTACATGCCTTCACCCTCTCAATCAATACCCTCCCATATAGCAGTTATGTACGGTAATATGTCCAAACTAGAGACCCCTATCCACAGATAAGTCCAAGAGACATTTCTACTGAGTCCCTTGACCACTCTGTGTGCTCTGGTTCAACTTGCTGACAGCACATCACATCCTGTATACCACATTACCCCAATTCCTTCCATCTCTTGCAAACCTCTCATCCTCCCACATGTTGTGGCCCTAAAAACTCAAAAATTTCTTTCCATGCTTTCTTTCAATTCCATTTTGGTCTCCCGCAATTACTTGCTTCCTCCATTTACGACATATATATTCTCTCAGTCAGTCTCCCTTCACCAATTCGCTCTATATGCCCAAACCAATTCAACACATCCCCTTCAGTTCTCTCGATCACACTCAGCTTACTACTGGACCCACCTCTTACACTATCATTCTTACACAATTAACCCCCCTCACATCACATAGTTCACAATACGGTCTTCCCAGTTTCTTGCTTCCTCCATTTATGACACAAATATTCTCTATCAGTCTCCCTTCACCCATCCTCTCTATATGTTCAAACCAATTCACCCACCCCATTCAGCTCTATCAGTCACTCAGCTTACTACTGCATCCATCTCTTACACAATCAACCCAACCTACATTACATGTTGCTCACAAGGTTTTCATTTCCAAAGCATCTAAAATCCTCTATTTTTTGCTACTTAGGGCCCGAGAGTCACACCCATAAAGCACCACTGGGACTACCATACTATCAGATATATCTTTCTCACCCTCAGAGACAGTGACCTCTCCCTCCATACACTCTTCAATGAATCCAGGACACTTGCCCCCTTACCATCCCTATGGTTCACCTTAGATCTCATGGTTCCAACTGCTGCCAAGTCCATTGCCAGATATCTATAACATTCTATTTCCTATTAAGTTCTCTCAATTCAAACTTACACTTAAACCAATCTTTCTTTCTTTCCTTTTAAACTGTTTTACATTTTCTCTCAACTTTCTTCTTCCACATAATTTTCCAAATTCAAAACCAGCTTCTACAGTTCCTTACTCGAGTAATGTCTGTGGTTTTCCTACATTTCACATGACAGCTAAAAAATGGATGAGAGCGGATGCAGCCTTTCTTCGTCTGTACCTGGCGCTACCTGATCAGAATTTAATGGTTTATCTATTTCATGTAAATTCCTCTTTTCAGAGCAGGGTTGGTTTACATAACATATCTAATACAGTTCCACATGTGCATTATGTAGTTTCTACATTCACTTTTGCTTCATACAAAAATTCCTCATTTCAATACATCTTTCATCTACACTCAATAATTTGAAACAATGATCTGTAAAAAGCAATCATCTTTTTTGTGAAATATTTGCTTACAGCTCCTTATAACAAAAATAAAATCAACTAATTTCTGTTGATAAAGACATTCTCCTTGTTCTCTCCAATTCTGACACACATATCCTCTTTGTCAACCTTCCTTCACTCATTCTCTCCAATGTCCAAACCATTTCAGCACAGTGTTTTCGGCTATCTCAAACACACTCCTTACATTACCACACCTCTCTCTTACTCTTTCATTACTTACTTGAGCAAACCAGCTGACACCAGATATGGTCCTCGAACACTTCATTTCTAACACACCCACTCTCCTCCCCCACATATACTTATCTATAGCTCATTCCTCGCATCCACATAATAATACTGGGACAAATATACCTTCAAACACCCATTTTTGCATTCCCAGAAAATGATCTCTCTTTCTTCACATTGGTCAGAGCTCCCAGATCCTTTGCCCTTTCACCAACCCTGTGAATCACTTCCACAGTTCCATTTACTGCAATGTCCTTCCCATGTATCTGAAATATTTCAATTCTTCCAATTTTTCTACATTCACACTTGCAGCCCAACTAACCTGTCCCTAAACTCTGCTAAACCTAATATCCTTGATTTTATTCACATTTACTCTCAACTTCCTCCTGTCACATACCCTTCCAAACTCAGTCACCAAGTTTTACGGTTTCACATTTGAATCTGCCACCAGTGCTTATCACCAGCAAACAAATGACTCACTTCCCAGGCCCTCTCATCCCTTGCAGACTGCATACTAGCTCTGCTCTCAAAGACTCTTGCATTTACCTCCCTCACCATCCCATCAATAAACAAATTAAATTAACATGGGGACATACACCCCTGACACTATCTCACTTATGTGGCAAATTGTGATCATATGAAAAAATAAATCTTATGATCCCTACTTTTTTCGTATATGCTCACCATTTCCTGAGCAAGCGACTTAGTGTCAGGAACAAACGACAGAGCCTTAGAGGAGAAAATCCTCACTTAGCTCCTTGTTCTGATCTTCTTCTGGAAAGTAATACAGAAAGGGAGGATTTCCAGTCACCTGCTCCTGACCCTCTTTGTCACCTTCAATGACATGCAGGAAATACATGGGCAGTGTTCTTTCTCCCATTCCAAGGGATCTCTGATATATGATCAAATCATACTATCCTTTAGATCTTTATTCAACAATAGAGCTAATAACAAGATTGAACATGCCATTTCAGAGGGTGGACACATTAAGGATACTCTCCACAAGAAAGCCTATGGCAAAAAGATGATCCAAATTATCATATAATACGCTTTAGTCTGGTAAATCATTTTCCTTTACCTACCTGATGAAACTGAAAAGAACAAGTTATAATAAGGCAGAACTACAACAGCATCATCGTCTTTTTATATTTTCCCCATACATACATACATTCATCAAACTGCTTAATCATAAGACACATTCTAGAGGCAATACCAAGTCATCAATTGATATCATCTAATTAGTAGGAATCCAGTATCATACTATGAACTCCCTACAAACCTACAATTAGTTACACAGCCCTCCTGAATCTACAATAGTAATCATGTGACAAAATAAAATGCATGTTATATGGCATGACATCACCATTACAAAAATGAAGCTTCGAAAGCATCTAAAGTACAAAACTTTGATATCTGGTAATAGAGGACAGTATCAAAATTCAAAACAAATTATACAGCATGCATAAATATCATGCAGCCTCCATACACATTCAATGCTGTACAAGAATTGTACAATTACCGCAAAGCTTGATTGTATATCAGAAGATTGTTTACCCATTTCTTTTACATGAGGGGTGTCAATCACAGTTCTCTAGGAAAAGCCTTTAGCACAACAAAATGAGTTTCATGCCTGTGCATACTCCAACAATCTTCTGCTTCAAGACTTCCAGGTAAGGTCTTCATCAGTATCAAAGTAATGGGGACTATGGCTAAGGTGCTTCAAGAGAATGTCAAAAAACTAAAATTTAGGGTTAAGATTTGCAGGCACACACACTGAGCACACCCTACACAGAAACTATTCAATCTGTTAACACAATATCCAACAATCATAAAAACAATTGCAAAAACTATAAATAATGGAGTATCACAGTTGTTCTTTGAAGCTTTGTGAATGTGAGTTAAACCTAATAAAAACTCTCACTTCTACACACAATGCTCCTTAACTGCCTAAAACAAAAAGTAAATACTCCTAAGGATTTCACCTCTTCACTCAAATGATGCACATTTTATGGCCTAGAATGTCGTAAGAATACATTATTATAAGACAGTAAGCAGTCTTATACAGTTAAAAAACTGGTTCCATATCCATTCTATGGACATGAAAAACACTATGCTCCAAATCTCACCTACATCTTCCACTAAACAAATGATTACTTCCATATGCAATCTACCTCTCCACAGTTTCTACTGAAAATTACTCTTATGGAAAGACCAGCAATGTGTGCCACCTGAGAAAGAGGATGAAAGCTATCAATTATAACAGCAATTCATTAGAATTCTAGTTCTGAGGAATATACTATTTTACCAAAACAAAAAAAATTCTTCTTTCATGCATTGTAAGTGCTCTTGCTCAAACGCAAACCAATCTAATGAGCAGCAATTCCGACTGCTGGATTTTATGATTAAAATAAAACATGTACAAATGTATTTGATGATACAGCACCAATTTCACTTCCAAAACTAGGCAACAAAATAAGTGACATTGCAATAAATTTTGGAAATAAACTGCATGCCTCTAGAATTATCCAGCCATATCTTGTCATAAATGGAACTTGAAGGGCCATCATGAGCTCCTATACCATTACCGGCTTTAAAAGAACACAGTGGAAATATTATAAGGCTTTCACTGAGTTCAATCTAGCCCCTTAGTGAGGTACACATGATGGTCCAGCCTAAACTACCTTGATAAGAAGGATGGCATCAATAGCTGCAATTGCAGCAAAACCCAAAGCGATCATAAACACAATGATGCCAACAATGTAGTTGGCTGGGGCATTGCTGTGACTCAAAGTGGATAGTCCAAGGATGAAGCCGCTGGTAACACAACATTTATCACATTAGAAACATATAACATGAGGAAAAAAAATCTATCTAAAACCATATAAATTGTATATATTATCTACAGAGCAAGGAAAATCATTAATTCTAATAAAATTAAATTTTGAAGTTTTGTTCATTAGTAGCATGCACTATCATGATATCAGTAATATTAAATTAATCTCCCTAAAAAAAAAAAGTCAATTATAAAAGTCAAATCAACTTCCATAAAAAAAATAAATCAGCAATATAAGTCAAATTATCAACACCCATCAGCATAATTCTGAGTTATTCAATAAAAAAATGGCTGATACCTTAACTGAATTTAAGCATGAGCCTATTTAAATAATCATACTTTACATTATAATGAAATCATATGTTTGATACTCTAGTGTTGCAACATCATAAAATCTATTAATATAATTTCAAAGAATACATAATGAGTTATGCAAAAAAAGAAAAAAAATGCATAACTAGAGATGTAGACATGTTGACTGCTCATCAAAGAAATTCAATGCTTATTTCTCCATTCAAAACTAAGAGATAACCTTAATCCAAATGACCCATTTTGAAGCTGCTTCTCTCTGCAAAGTTAAACCTGAAAATGAATCACATTACAATACATATAATGCAGCTGAGATTAAGTTTCCACATACACAAGTGATTTCCTTTTTCAGAAGCAATGAAAGCAATTAACACTTTCGATTGACAACAATTACGGTGATTTCTTTCATCAGTGAAAATTGAAAACCATTATATTCATTTGAGTATGATACTGAAAAGTAATCAGTGACACATTTATGTGCACGACTGGGTATAAACAAAATGATATCCATGGATTTTCAACATTACATTCTGTCAATATATGTACACACTTCACACAATCATGCGGTGTAAAATACTTAGAGTATTAAGGGGAAGGTAAAGATAGAAGATGAAGTTACTATGAGAAATGACAAATCAACTGCTGAGGAAAAGAAAGGAGTAAAACAAATGGTGTTATATGTGTTGACTGGGGTAAAGAATACACTGTATAGTAGAGGAATAAATGAGATGCTGAAAAAATCAAATTGTTGGTGTTTATGAACAAGGCAAAATATAAGCACTAAGAATGGTGACAAAACCAAGACTTGATAGTATGATGGGAATGCAAGAAACGTAACACAAAGGTTATCAGAGGCTTAGTTAGTGGTAATGCACAGTAACTAGAAGGAAAAAGTTATCAGGTTAAAGAATCAATACAAAGCAGAAATCAGATAAATATAGGAGGTTGTACATATGGGAAAAATATGAAGTGAGGATTAAGAGAAGTTAGCAGCTTTAGGAAAACAAAATTGTCTTTCCTATAAACTGGTTCTCCTGCCTTAGCAAGATAGCATCAGGAAGAAGTAAATAATGGCTTCATTTCCACATATCCACTCTCTACTTGTCATGCATAACATACTGACACCAGAGTCTACCTCAACTGATTAGCCTCGCACACTACCCCATTGTTTACCTTGATTGCTTTCACATTGGAACAGTATCTGAAGGATGAGAAGACATTGTGAAAAGAGAGATGCAACTCTATTAATGTAAACAGCAAACTATCAAACCACAACATGAGTGTAAAAGACTGAAGGACTATTGTGAAGAGTTGCTGAATGTTAAAGAACACTGCAATGTTATTGACTGCAAGAAATGTGATGTGGTTATCATGGTAGTCTTTTTGAAAATCTGGTCATCCATATTTTCCCCTAATAGCTTTAGAGTCTGTAATGAGACTTGTTTGAAATATTTCAGGTTTTGAATGCAATAAAAAAAGGCAGGATGCACAAACAGTTTAGTTCTCCTATAATCCCCTGAATACCTGTTGGTATTAATGGATTCATTTAGCTAGGTGAGCAGCTAAAGCCCTCATGTACTTCTTGCTTAATCCCGAAAGTTTAGTAGTCTGTTTCCTTGAATCCCCATGTCTAAATTCTTTTCCTGACATTAAAATCAGAAAAATTACCCTAGAGTAGTAAGCACTCCAATTGAGACTTTTGTGTAATACTGTAATGATATCTTGAGTAATACAAAGCAGTTAATTATAAGATGTGGTGAAAAACACATTTGGACTCAACAATTTCATTTGGGACATGTATTGACTCTGAGGTGTTGACAAAAACTCAAAACAGAGGAATTCCTTTTTCAGTATAATTTGTAACTGAATGATTTTGGATGTGTTTGTTATGAATTTGTGTGCACATGTGTTTCTCATTATGTCTCCCATCATAAACATCCAGCAGGATGACAGTGTTCTAACAAATGTAAACAAAACACTAAAATGAGTAGCTAAACAAAACATCTTACCATCCTAAGCTGATTAATGACAGAGTGAAGGAATATTATTCTAATTCACTTTACACTATATTTTTGTTACAGACAACTTTTTTGTTTCCCAGTGTTTGAAGCCATTACTAATTTCCCCTTCACTACCTGTTTACTGCACAATTACAAGAAAAGCATTCCCACATCTTCCTGGCAATACTGCTATCCACCTTCCAGTTATGTTCAATAACTGGCATATTCTCTTCAATTTAAAGAACTGGTCAATTATCATCATCAAAACAACCAAATAGTGGTGGTTATTATGACCACCACATTCTTCTTTCCTATGATGTGGGAAGTTACAGGGCCTCTTCTCCCTATAACTGTATTCTCCATTATCAAAAGTTCCATACTCATTAACATGCAATGGAACAAAAGCAAACAACCTCTCAATGCATTCATGATCACTTATGATCACTGTAATGTGCAAAGAGTGGCTTTTGTAGTATCATTAGCCAAAGTTCAATTTTTATTCGCATTCTTCGACTGAAATGTCAAGCAAGAGTAATGTTTCCATTCATTCATATCCCAAAAAAATATTTGTAATTTCATGCTTCAACCAATAACACAATAACTTTAAAGTAATGGAAATTATTCAACTGTATACATTTCTTCAAGAGATGTGCAAATAAAATCGCAACATAAATACAAAGTCACTTACCAACTCCCCATTGGAATCCCAATGGCACAAATTATGCTGAAAATCAGTTGAAAGAAAAATACAAAGAAGAAGACCATGAAGTTGAAGGAACTGTCATTCCTGCAATCAAAGAAAAAAAAATTCTATCAGACAAAGAAAGATTTAGTGTTCAAGTAATCATTAACTTGTTTCATTTATATTTATCATACTCGATTGCCACTTCCCACATTAGCAAGGTAGCACCAGGAAACAGATGAAGAATGGTTTTAGAAGTGGTAGAGGATGCGTGGATCAGGTGTCTGCTTTGAAGAATGTGTGAGAAATACTTAGAAAAACAAAAGGATTTGGATGTAGCATTTATGGATCTAGAGAAGGCATATGATAGGGTTAATACAGATGCTTTGTGGAAGGTCTTAAGAGTACATATGGCGTGGGAGGTAAGCTGCTAGAAGCATTGAAAAGTTCTTACCAAGGATGTTTGGCATGTGTATGAGGAGGAAGAGAGGAGAGTGAGTGGTTTACGGTGAAGGTCAGTCTGCGGCAGGGGTGTGTGATGTACACTTGCTTGTTGAATTTGTTTATGGATGGGGTGGTTAGGTAGGTGAATGCAAGAGTTTTGGAAAGTGGGGCAAGTATGCAGTCTGTTGGGCATGAGAGGGCCAAGGAAGTGAGTCAGTTATTGTTTGCTGATGATACAGCTCTGGAGGCTGATTCAAGTGAAAAACTGCAGAAGTTGGTGACTGAGTTTGGAAAAAGTGTGAAAGGAGAAAGATGAGTGTAAATGTGCATAAGAGCAAAGTTATTAGGTTCAGTAGGGTTCCGGGACAGGTAAACTGGGATGTGAGTTTGAATGGAGAAAAATGTGAGGACGTGAAGTGTTTGAGATATCTGGGAGTGGACTCGGTAGCAAATGGAACCATGGAAAGAGAAGTGAGTGCCAGGGTGGGGGAGGGAAAGAAGGTTCTGGGAGCAATGAAGAATATATGGAAGAGAGAAAATTATCTTGGAGAGCAAAAATGGGCATGTTTGAAGGAATAGTGGTCCCACCAATAATATATAGTTGTGAGGCATGGGCTATAGATTGGGTTGTAAGGAGGAGAGTGGACATGTTGGAAATTAAATTTCTTAGTACAATATGTGTGTGAGAAGCTTTGATCAAATAAGTAATGAAAGGGTAAGAGAGATGTGTGGAAATAAAAAGCGTGGTTGAGAGAGCAGAAGAGGGTGTGTTGAAATGGTTTGGACATATGAAGAGAATGAGTAAGGAAAGGCTGACAAAGAGGATATATGTGTCAGAGGAGGAGGGAACAAGAAGTGGGGGACCAAATTGGAGATGGAAGGAGAGTGAAAAAGATTTTAAGTGATTGGGGTCTGAACATACAAGAGGGGGGAGAGGCATGCAAGGAATAGAGTAAACTGGAACGATGTGGTATACTGGAGTCAACATGCCGTCAATGGATTGAACCAGGGCATGTGAAACGTCTGAGGTAAACCATGGAAAGGTCTGTGAGGCCTGGATGTGGACAGGAAGCTGTGGTTTCACTGCATTACGCATAACAGCTAGAGACTGAGTGTGAACGAATGTGGCCTTTTCGTCTGTTTTCCTGGCGCTACCTCTCTGAAGCAGGGGGTAACGATGCTGTTTCCTGTGGGCAACCAAGTATGTGTGATGTCTCCATGGTTGTTTGATTTGTTTATGGATGGGGTTATTAGGGAGGTGAATGCATGAGTTTTGGAGAGAGGGGCAAGTATGCAGTCTGTTGTGGATGAGAGGGCTTGGGAAGTGAGTCAGCTGTTGTTCGCTGATGATAAAGTGCTAGTGGCTGATTCAGGTGAGAAACTGCAGAAGCTGGTAACTGAGTTTGGTAAAGTGTGTGAAAGAAGAAAGCTGAGAGTAAATGTGAATAAGAGCAAGGTTATTAGGTACAGTAGGGTTGAGGGACAAGTCAACTGGGAGGTAAGTTTGAATGTACAGTAGGGTTGAGGGACAAGTCAACTGGGAGGTAAGTTTGAATGGAGAAAAACTGGAGAAAGTGAAGTGTTTTAGATGTCTAGGAGTGGATTTGGCAGAGGATGGAACCATGGAAGTGGAAGCGAGTCACAGGGAGGGGGCGAGAGTTGTGGGAGCCTTGAGAAATGCGTGGAAGGTGAGAACATTATCTCAGAAAGCAAAAATGGGTATGTCTGAAGGAATAGTGGTACCAACAATGTTATATGGTTGCGAGGCGTGGGCTATGGATAGGGTTATGCAGAGGAGGGTGGATGTGTTGGAAATGAGATGTTTAAGGACAATATGTGGTCTAAGATGGTTTGATCGAATAAGTAATGAATGGTTTAGAGAGATGTGTAGTAATAAAAAGAGTAAGGTTGAGAAAGCAGAAGAGAGTGTATTGAAATGGTTTGGTCACATGGAGAGAATGAGTAAGGAAAGATTGACAAAGAGAATATATATGTGTCAAGAGGTGGAGGGAACGACAAGAAGTGGGAGACCAAATTGGAGGTGAAAGGATTGAGTGAAAAAGATTTTGAGCGATCATGGCCTGAACATGCAGGAGGGTGAAAGGCATGCAAGGAATAGAGTGAACAGAAACGATGTGGTATACCAGGATCGACATGCTGTCAATGGATTGAAACAGGGCATGTGAAGCATCTGGGGTAAACCATGGAAAGTTTTGTGGGGCCTAGATGTGGAAAAGGAGTTGTGGTTTCAGTGCATTATACATGACAGCTAGAGACTGAGTGTAAACGAATGTGGGCTTTGTTGTCATTTCCTAGCGCTACATCGCGCGCGTGCTGGGGGGAGAGGTTATTTCATGTGTGGCAGGGTGGTGACAGGGAATTAATAAAGGCAGCAAGTATGAATCATGTACATGTGTATATATGTATATGTCTGTGTATGTATATATATGTATACGTTGAAATGTTTATTATATCTATATTTATTTTGCTTTGTCACTGTCTCCCGCGTTTGCGAGGTAGCGCAAGGAAACAGACGAAAGAAATGGCCCAACCCACCCCCATACACATGTATATACATACACGTCCACACACGCAAATATAATGTACACATATATATATACACACACAGACACATACATATATACCCATGCACACAATTCACACTGTCTGCCCCCATTCACTCCCATCGCTACCTCGCCACACATGGAATACCATCCCCCTCCCCCCTCATGTGTGCGAGATAGTGCTAGGAAAAGACAACAAAGGCCCCATTCTTTCACACTCAGTCTCTAGCTGTCATGCAATAATGCCCGAAACCACAGCTCCCTTTCCACATCCAGGCCCCACACAACTTTCCATGGTTTACCCCAGACGCTTCACATTCCCTGGTTCAATCCACTGACAGCACGTCAACCCCGGTATACCACATCAATACAATTCACTCTATTCCTTGCCCGCCTTTCACCCTCCTGCGAGTTCAGGCCCCGATCACTCAAAATCTTTTTCACTCCATCTTTCCACCTCCAATTTGGTCTCCCACTTCTCCTCGTTCCCTCCACCTCCAAAAAACATGTATCCTCTTGGTCAATCTTTCCTCACTCATGCTCTCTATGTGCCCAAACGTTGAAATGTATAGGTATGTATATGTGCGTGTGGACGTGTATGTATATACATGTGTATGTAGGTGGGTTGGGCCATTCTTTCGTCTGTTTCCTTGCACTACCTAGCTAATGCTGGAGACAGCGACAAAGTATAATAAAATAAATATTTATTTATTTATCTATTTATCATATTCATCATATTTATTACAATATACTTAATCGCTGTTTCCCATGTCAGCGAGTGGGGCCAGGAAACAGACGAAGAGTGGTCCATCCACTCATATACACATATATATGTACATAAACGCTCATTCACGCACATATACATACACATAAACATATATACATATAAACACATGTACATATGTACATAAATATACATACAAATACACAGACATATACATATATACACATGTACATGTAATTAAATTTTAGGGAGAATAAAATGATGTTCTGGAAGGAGGTAAATAAAGTGCCTAAGACAAGGGAGCACATGGGAACTTCAGTGAAGGGCACAAATGGGGAGGTGATAACAAGTAGTGGTGATGTGAGAAGGAGATGGAGTGAGTATTTTGAAGGTTTGTTGAATGTGTTTGATGATAAGAGTGGCAGATATAGGGTGTTTTGGTCGAGGTGGTGTGCAAAGTGAGAGGGTTAGGGAAAATGATTTGGTAAACAGAGAAGAGGTTGTAAAAGCTTTGCGGAAGATGAAAGCCGGAAAGGCAGCAGGTTTGGATGGTATTGCAGTGGAATTTATTAAAAAAGGGGGTGACTGTATTGTTGACTGGTTGGTAAGGTTATTTAATGTATGTATGACTCATGGTGAGGTGCCTGAGGATTGGCGGAATGCGTGCATAGTGCCATTGTACAAAGGCAAAGGGGATAAGAGTGAATGCTCAAATTACAGAGGTATAAGTTTGTTGAGTATTCCTGGGAAATTATATGGGAGGGTACTGATTGAGAGGGTGAAGGCATGTACAGAGCATCAGATTGGGGAAGAGCAGTGTGGTTTCAGAAGTGGTAGAGGATGTGTGGGTCAGGTGTTTGCTTTGAAGAATGTATGTGAGAAATACTTAGAAAAGCAAATGGATTTGTATGTAGCATTTATGGATCTGGAGAAGGCATATGATAGAGTTGATAGAGATGCTCTGTGGAAGGTATTAAGAATATATGGTGTGGGAGGCAAGTTGTTAGAAGCAGTGAAAAGTTTTTATCGAGGATGTAAGGCATGTGTACGTGTAGGAAGAGAGGAAAGTGATTGGTTCTCAGTGAATGTAGGTTTGCGGCAGGGGTGTGTGATGTCTCCATGGTTGTTTAATTTGTTTAAGGATAGGGTTGTTAGGGAGGTGAATGCAAGAGTTTTGGAAAGAGGGGCAAGTATGAAGTCTGTTGTGGATGAGACAGCTTGGGAAGTGAGTCAGTTGTTGTTCGCTGATGATACAGCGCTGGTGGCTGATTCATGTGAGAAACTGCAGAAGCTGGTGACTGAGTTTGGTAAAGTGTGTGAAAGAAGAAAGTTAAGAGTAAATGTGAATAAGAGCAAGGTTATTAGGTACAGTAGGGGTGAGGGTCAAGTCAATTAGGAGGTAAGTTTGAATGGAGAAAAACTGGAGGAAGTAAAGTGTTTTAGATATCTAGGAGTGGATATGGCAGTGGATGGAACCATGGAAGCGGAAGTGAATCATAGGGTGGGGGAGGGGGCGAAAATCCTGGGAGCCTTGAAGAATGTGTGGAAGTCGAGAACATTATCTCGGAAAGCAAAAATGGATATGTTTGAAGGAATAGTGGTTCCAACAATGTTGTATGGTTGCGAGGCATGGGCTATGGTTAGAGTTGTGCACAGGAGGGTGGATATGCTGGAAATGAGATGTTTGAGGACAATGTGTGGTGTGAGGTGGCTTGATCGAGTAAGTAATGTAAGGGTAAGAGAGATGTGTGGAAATAAAAAGAGCGTGGTTGAGAGAGCAGAAGAGGGTGTTTTGAAATGGTTTGGGCACATGGAGAGAATGAGTGAGGAAAGATTGACCAAGAGGATATGTGTGTCGGAGGTGGAGGGAACGAGGAGAAGTGGGAGACCAAATTGGAGGTGGAAAGATGGAGTGAAAAAGATTTTGAGTGATCGGGGCCTGAACAAGCAGGAGGGTGAAAGGCGGGCAAGGAATAGAGTGAATTGGATCGATGTGGTATACCGGGGTTGACATGCTGTCAGTGGATTGAATCAGGGCATGTGAAGCATCTGGGGTAAACCATGGAAAGTTGTGTGGGGCCTGGACGTGGAAAGGGAGCTGTGGTTTCGGACATTATTGCATGACAGCTAGAGACTGAGTGTGAAAGAATGGGGCCTTTGTTGTCTTTTCCTAGCGCTACCTCGCACACATGAGGAGGGAGGGGGATGGTATTCCATGTGTGGCGAGGTGGCGATGGGAATGAATAAAGGCAGACAGTGTGAACTGTGTGCATGGGTATATATGTATGTGTCTGTGTGTATATATATACGTGTACATTGAGATGTATAGGTATGTATATTTGAGTGTGTGGACGTATATGTATATACATGTGTATGGGGGTGGGTTGGGCCATTTCTTTCGTCTGCTTCCTTGCGCTACCTCGCAAACGCGGGAGACAGCGACAAAAAAAAGAAAAAAGAAAAAAAATGTAATTATTACCTATCTGTACAAAATGGGGACAGCTCCATCTGTTGAACTTTCTCCATTATCATTCAATTACCTGAACTTCCATAAGCTGTCTCCATTCATCTTTCATTACTCACTTTATTCCATTCATTCACTACTTTTACTTTATAAGATTTCTTCAATCTTTTCAATCTTCTTTTCTTTCATACTATTCGCCATTTCCCGCGTTAGCGAGGTAGCATTAAGAACAGAGGACTTGGCCTTTGAAGAATATCCTCATCTGGCCCCCTTCTCTGTTCCTTCTTTGGGGGAAAAAAACAAAACAAGAGGGGAGGATTTCCAGCCTCCCGCTCACTTTCCTTTTAGTCGCCCTCTACGGCACGCAGGGAATACGTGGGAAGTATTCTTTCTCCCCATCCCTTGTTCAAATTTGGGTTCTATCTTTGTATCTTTCAAAAGAAACATTCACTATTCACATCATCAAACCGATCTAAAAACAAAGGTTGCATTTAAGTCATCCCTTCCTCTTCTCTCTTCCACTGTGGACATTTTTATGGCTTCTCACCTCTGACTTTAAAGCAGCTCTCTCAATTATGGTACTTTCTTTGCTGCATTTCTCTGGTCCTTCTCAATTACTGTTTCATGATTCTTTAACCCTTAAATATCAGGCATGGTCCAGACATTCCATCTATATCTACATCTATACTTTTGACACCCATTCCCTTTGGGAACTCCCTAAAGGGGGTGGCCATGGCAAAAGTCTCCTTAAATGTTGAATTCCAGTGCTGCTCCTTAGCCTTAAGTGCCTCATACTTAACTAACCACTGGTAGAATGCAACTATAGTACAGTTGTGTTTTCAAAAGCTCCTACCTAATGTTCTTACCAACTACTTCTATCAAATGTCTCTACCCAATATTCCTGCCTGATGTTCCAACCTACTACTTCTACGCTCCCAGCGAATTTTCCTACTTACTACTTCTACCTCACATTCCTGCTAACTATTTTTTTATTTTTTATTTTGCTTAGTCGCTGTCTCCCGCGTTTGCGAGGTAGCGCAAGGAAACAGACGAAAGAAATGGCCCAACCCACCCCCATACATATGTATATACATACACGTCCACACACGCAAATATACATACCTATACATCTCAATGTACACATATATATACACACACAGACATATACATATATACACATGTGCATAATTCATACTGTCTGCCTTTATTTATTCCCATCCTACTAACTACTTCCAGGGTTAGTGCAAAGAGCTCACTGAAGGGAAATTTATAGTTGTGAAGAATGAGTGGCATGAGTTAAGCATTGTTAAATATTATGTGTGACAGGAGATTGTGGAAAGAATGCTAGCAGTACACAGCTGGGAAAATTTAAAGCCTCTAGGCTTTCCCTGTAACTCAGCTCTCTTCATTGTGGCTCCATCTTTGCTGCTCTCCTACAGACCTCCTCTATAAGCTCATGCAGTGACCAAACTTGAGAAGCATATTCTAGTTTTAACTTTTTGTAAGATAGGAACAGCTTCCTAAATATTTCCTTAACCTTATAATTGAAAGTCATTCTAATATTTGCTTACAGATATTGTCTCTACTATTCTAATATGGAACTCTAGCAACTTGTAAGGGATGATGCTGACTCTCACGTCCTTCCTCACACAAAGAATCCTGAAGCTTATTTCCTGCTTGATAATATTCATAATGAGGCCTTCTTTCACTTCATCCCATCCTCATTACTTTACATTTATTCAGGGTGAATTTCATCAATCATGTCTCAGACCAACTTTGAAGTATGTTTCATTCCCCTTTTCATTTCCCTCATTTCCCACATGACCACTGCATCGTTTATAAACATATTCAGGTGAGGGTCCATACATACAGGCGAGTCATCTAAAGAGGTCAAGAGAGTAATTTTCCCAGAGCAGAACCTTGTGGCATTCTACTGGTGACCTTGACCAACTTAATGTTCCTCTGATAAGGGTCCTTTGGTCCCTTTCACCAACATAATCTTTTATTCATCGAAGGAGTTCCCTATATTCCTGCCTGGTGACCTAACTTTAATCAGCAAGACATGCACTATAGTACCAAATGCTTTCTTCTAGTAAAAAAATGAACAATCCACCCAGCCTTCCCTTTTGTTTAAGACAGAGCTTAATCTCTTATAGAAAGCTAAGAGGTTTGTTAAACATGACCTTCCCCTAAATTTCACTATCTATCTATGTCTCTTATGACCATTTCTTCCAGGAACTCCCAACAAGGGGTTAGCCACAACAAAAGAGCTTCCACTTATCCCTAACTTACATACCTCCCTCGCATACACCATTCCCACCATTCTTTTACCATTTTTCTCCCCCTCCCTCCCCTCTGTAGAGTCATCTGTTTGCTTTCTACTTATCTTTTCCAGAATCTTACAGACCACACCAATCAGTGAGCCAGTATGTAGTTCAGCACTATGTCCTGGTTTCCTTTCTTACAGACTAGCATGATACTTGCCCCTTTTGACTCCTCTGACATTTTGCCTCTGCAGCATCGAATGCAGTATTTCAAGAAGTTTGTCTAGTGCATATGTATAAATATTCAGCACACATAAAAATTTCATCAGGACCATGAGCCTTACATTGGTCTAGAACTTTAGCATTTTTTTTTAATGTCTTTTTTGGACATCACGATGTCTTCTAAAACCTCTACACTCCAATTTGCTGCCAAGTGAAAACACTTCAAAACTAGTTATTCACTTCCTCACATCATACACTACAATTCTTCCTTCTGAATCCCTTACCAGATTAGCAACTCTTTTGTTGAGAAATCATTCCTGATGAATCTATAGAACATTTTTTGATTTTTCCCCTGCCTTGTCCACAATAATCTTTTCAAAGTTTCTCTGTTCCTCCTTTCTCATTCTGCTATACTCCATCCTGCTCTCTCATACTTAAAAAAACTGGCTGACTGAAGTGTCGCTTAAATCACACTCTCTACATAATCATAAGTTTGAAATTCAAATTATTTTCTAAGACAAAAATTTTTATATATACATATTCTGCCTATTACATTATCTTCAAATCATTTCACATTTACATAAATATAACTTTTCAATGTATAAGCAAACACAATCAATATATCTTCTTACCTGAAAGCCTTGTAGATAGGCCTGAACCAGCAAATATATGAGAAGGGTGTGCAGATCAAGAAGTAGATAATGGCCAAGCCAAAGGTAGTACCCTGACCTAGAGCAATGAACAATCCCAAGGAACCCAGGATATTCAGTAGCAGCATCAGAGCATGAACTGTAAAAAAGAAATTGCTAAAGGCTATCAAACATGAATATATTCATGTAGTTTTGCATTAAACTTATCATGCTCTTTCTGATAATTCTTGAATTCCTATTTACTTTTACAAATAGCCAACTCTACAATAAAAAGATAACCTTTAGTTTATAAAAGCATTCATCAATAATACAATGTATCCAAAAGCATAATTCACTGACAAAAGACCATATGAGCATGCATACCATAAAAAATATTTGCTTTTTTTTTTTAGTTACATACTTCATACTGAGTGACTCCTCTGAACTTGAAGATGAAGGTACAATATTTTGACTCCTTCAATGTAAATTTCAAAGTAACTTTCACCAGAATACCCTGGTTCCTGAGTACTCTGAGTGTGTGCGTGTGTGTGTGTGTGTGTGTGTGTGTGTGTGTGTGTGTGTGTGTGTGTGTGTGTGTGTGCGTGTGTGTGTGTGTGCATGATTCCTATTTGTGTTATGGAGAGAGAGTTTTACACTCATACTGCCCCATCCCTTACTTTATATATATGCACCATGGCTTTCTTCTTTATGTATGTATGCACACACATCCTTAGCCTATGCCTCATACCCATTTCATCAACAAGCTCCTTGGGGAGGATGAATAAGTGGATGGACTATGGACCAGCTGCCGTGATCAGGATTCAAACTAGTGTGGATATGATCCCAAGCAGCCAGTGCTTGCATAATGCTAATCGGTACATCACGGAGGTGTGAGTGTGGGAGTTTGTGTAGATACATGTTTAGTTTTGTTTATCTATGCTCATCTAGTCTCCAGAGTTCTCACTTCTTTGTATGAGCAAAGGCCTGCTTCGAGAATGCAGCATATGCATGCCAGGTAATCTATGTAATCTTTGTATGATAATGGGGAATATGTAAATACCATCTATAAGATACATACACATCCACAAGTAGTAGAGCATGCGGACTATCTTTTGAAAGTCTAGTGGGATGTCTACATTGATGTCTTGGTAAAAGCAGGGACCAATTGGACATGAAGCTGGAAGGGGTGGCCAGTTGTCTTGGCGAGCTGAAAAATAAATATCATGTTGATAAGATTCATACAAATATTTTCACACTTTAAAAAGTTTTATTATAACAACAGTAACTGCCTTCCCTCCTTTAGTTACGATCCATTAGGAACAGATGAACAATGGCCTCGACTCAAACTCTCATGTCTAGTAAACCAAAACCAGAGCATTATTATCCAAAGCTTACCTCTACAAACTACTTTATGATTCACTTTGACCACTTTGTGTGGCCTAGTCCAACCTACTGCCCCCACATGCCACAGCAATCCAATTCATTCCAACCTATGCATGCCCCTTGTCCTCCTGAATGTCCAGGCTTTGATACTCCAAAGCCTTCTTCACTCCATCCTTTCATGTCCTTCCTTGGCAGCACAGTGGAGAGAAATACCGGAATTCGACAGACAAGAGACGTGGTGAAAGAAACTCACAAGCCCTGTCATTTTACCAAAATTTCCTTGTATGTGCTCCCCACCTTCAACATCACACTAAACTTTTAAGCAAACACATATTTCCTAGTGCTTCTATAAAATGGGTATTTTTTAAACAAAGGTGGAAAATTTTCCATTACGAAATGAAAGAAAAACATAAAAGAATAATAAAGAGTTCTGATGCTGTATATGCAGAAAGTGCAGGGCAATCAGGAACATTAGGTAAGTGCCTCTGAAAACACTGAACTAGAGTTGCCCTCTGCCGGCGGCCTGTTAAGAGTGCAGCAGTAAAGGGTAAGAAGCAGCACTGGAGTTCACCAGTTATGGAGACTCTTTTGCCTTGGCTACCCTCATGAGGGGATTCCCAAAGAAACAGGCATCAGAGTTATAGGTACATAGATAGACATATAGAGCAGCAAAGAAAAGCGAGATACAGAGCTCAACTTAAAAAAATATTTCCTGAAAAGGCATAATATTGCTATGATGCAAAAAGAACACTCATTTTCCAATATATCATTTTTGCAACATTAATTTTCAAAGTTTGTAGGGCAAGAAGAGTTGCAAATATCATCGAGTTTTACCATTCATCTTACTTCTTTCATAATAAAGTTAAAACATATTTTCATCTTCGTAGAGGACGCTTATTTTCTAGTACAGATAAACACTTTGTGGCTTTGGAAGATATCCTACAAGCTTCTAGGATGTCACAAAACATTATGCGGTGTTAATAACACTTAGATGGTTAGAGCAATAAGAATTTTACTGCTGCCCAAAATAGGTTCAACGAATTTTCTATGGAGTTCAAATTAAGACACTCCTGCTACTAACGTTTTGCTCTACAATAAGTTTTTATTAGATCCATATACTTATTTATTTCATTTTCATTATACTTTGTTGCTGTCTCTCACGTTAGCAAGGAAGCCCAAGGAAACAGACAAAAGCATGGCCCAACCCACCCACATATGCGTGTATATACATACATGCCCACACACGAACATATACATACCTATACATTTCAACGTATACATAAATATACATACACATATATACACGTGCATATTCATACTTGCTGCCTTCATCCATTCCCGTCGCCACCCTGCCACACATGAAATGGCACCCCCTCCCCCCATGAGGTAGCACTAGGAAAAGACAACAAAGGCCACATTCATTCACACTCCGTCTCTAGCTGTCATGTGTAATGCACATATATGTTTTTTTTTTTTTTTTTTTTTTTTTGCTTTGTCGCTGTCTCCCGCGTTTGTGAGGTAGCGCAAGGAAACAGACGAAAGAAATGGCCCAACCCACCCCCATACACATGCCTTGATTCAATTACGTATATATCATCATCAGGATCACAACAATCCTCATCACTATGAATCAAATGCAAGTCAATTTCATCTGCAGTTAGCAGTTTCCTGTGACATCCTCCCAACAACCTTGGCTGCATGTAACTGAAGAATCCATGTCATTTCTCATCTTTCCTTCACAGACAAATATACAACAAAAGTATTCTTCCTAAGACTTAGGTATCATGTGCAGAAGGCTTGAAGAGAGGAATCTGTTCACTTATAATGGGATCTGAAGGGGTGCTCTTTTGAGCAGAATATTTTCCCAAGCCTTCCTAAAAACAAAAGAAATTCGTATATTGATACTACTGATACAATAACAGAGTCAGTAAAAGTTAAACTAGAAACTGATGTCAACCATCGTTTCCTATGAGAAACATCAAATGATGTGAGCCAATTTGCATGGGTTAACAATTTTCACAGCACTGTACTGAAAACAACCTCTTTTCAAACTGTATACATACAAAGAATGAATGATTCAAATCCTACCTCATGCTCACTAAGCATTTCACATCTCATATTACTGAAAATATTACTTGTTTTACACAGGAAGTATACAATGAGAGGATATTCTACAGCTCACCTCCTGATGACCCAGCATTCCGCAGTTCCTCTTCTTTTCGTGCCAATTCTTCAGCCTTCTTTTCCAATTCTTCTTGTCGCCTCTGTAAACACCAATCATAAAGTAATCAGTTGTAACTGTATACACTAAATTCCGAAGAAATGCAGTGGCTCTAATATTCTTATTGGTACTACAACCACAAGAATAATCTAATAATTCATATATCAACACAATGGAACTGACAAAATAAATCTTAGGGCACAGAGAATCATCAAACTGTTTTTTCTAACTAACATATCCATTTCTTTTCATGTAAAGTTAATCGTATATGCAAGTGTTATACTAATCACTATCTAAAACTAACCTAAAAATTAACTCAATTCCAACAACAATCAAATGAGTTTTATTGAAATTAAAAATCTGCAACTTTTAGAATACAAGGTATTTTAATTACCAGACCCACCAAATCTGTTTTTCCCTACATGAATAAATCATTCTAGCAAAAAATGTAATACATGCTTTCATGACAACAGCTGTAGTAACACTCCAATAATCTTTTTTAACTTCCATCAACAAATAAGGAGCCAGGGTCCCTCATCATTTAGGGGCAATAATTTTGTCTGTGTGCTGTACTTGAAATGAGAAATTACACATTTCCTACGCAGAGCCTAACAGCACAAGCAAGAGCAATCATTACAAACAAAAATACACCATCACCAACTTTCCTGTGGAAAGCCAAAAAAGTTACATGTAAAAATTAGGTAAATGAACCAGATGCAAATCACTTGCTTATCTGTTTATCTATCATTAATGAGGAGTTTCCACACTTACTAGTAAGTGGCCAACTGGGAAATTCTCCAGACATCTATCCTGAAAATACAGGTTGATACGGGAAAAAATGCTCCCTTAATCTTACTCCTCCCTACAACCATTCCGTTTATCTACATGATAACAATGTATTTCTATCACAATACCTATATTTCAAAAAGACGATATGCCTCTGCCAAAAAATTAATGATCAAAAATTCTTTTAAAAATATCAAGAAATATGGGACCAAAGGCATCATGTGTAGTGAATAGTTCACCCAATTCTGAACAAACAGAAAAATAATAACTTATTTGAAAACCTATAATTAAAGCTAAAAATCGAAATTCACTACATCATACATGAATAATACATGCAATTCATCTATGATCCAACACCTTCATCTGTTATCACAGGTATGGTACTACTGTGCATCCAAGAAAACAGCAACTGCAGTATTGCTACATTTCAATCCCTGAAGCAAAAAGTTTCCTGGCATACAAAAGGGCCACCTGGAGTAAGATTATTCAGAAAAACCTATCTTTATCAATTCAAGGATGCAACTGTAAATAAATAAAATCCACATAATTGAATGGTAATTGCAGATCCACTGACATGTCTTCTCGGTTATGTACATGGTCACAAGGTTGAGGAATTGATGAAGAACAGCGTCATTTGGTTACATCCATTCTCTAGCTATCATGTATGGTACAATGAAACAGATCCCCAGTCTACAGCCAAGCCCTGAAGACCTTCCGAGGTTTCCCTTGACCACTTCATGTTCCCTGGTTCAGCCAACTGACAACATGTCTCTCCTGTATACTACATTGCTCCAATTTGCTCAATCCCATACACACCTTTCTCTAACTCACATGTCCAGGTCCCAATAGCTCATAGCTTTTTTCACTCCATCCTCCTATCTCCTTCCCATGTACAGAGCAACCAGGGGACATAACATTAAATTAAACAAGAAACTTGCTATAAATACATTATTATCTTTTTTTTTTATTTTGCTTTGTCTCTGTCTCCCACGTTAGCGAGGTAGTACAAGGAGACAGACGAAAGAATGGCCCAACCCTCCCACATACACATGTATATACATACATGTCCACACATGCAAATATACATACCTATACATCTCAACGTATACATATATATACACACACAGACATATACATATATACACATGTACGTAATTCATACTGTCTGCCCTTATCCATTCCCATCACCACATGTTATTTCATAAGTTAAAAATATGTAAACATAATATATGATTAGTAGCTAATAGAACAGAATGACTGAGGGCAATGGTTAATGCAGAATGGACAAAAAATTCAGTAAGCTTTATGATTGTAGAGAATGCTCAACAAATGGGGTCCTACCAGTGTAAAATTAACTTCCAGCACAATACAAATAAGTTATTACAAACTAGTAATTACATGGAGTTTATCTGATATCTGAAAACAATAGCATTTTCTTCCTAGACAACATTTCCTAAACCTACCAAAGTACAGTATGAACAGCAGCACAGTTTTCCTGGATATACAATATCATAACTTGTTGAAGTACATACAGCTAACCTGATGGTGCTAAAAGATTAATCAAACATCTATTTCTTTAAAATCTCCAGGCTATTTCACCCATACCAGCAGATAGCAGATAACTAAAGTCAGCATGCAAAAGTTTAGCAGAAATAATTAAAACTTTGGCACAAATAACTTCACACAACACACACACAGTGCAACAATAATTATCTTTAGTGTTCAATGTACTGAGTATCCTTTTCCCATGCAAAGAAATAACTAGCAAATCAAAGCAAAATGCCAATTAAAAGGACCTCCTTTCTTAACAATGATAATGAATATCTTCATGGAGCATGATTCTCTGTACAGTCTGCATGTTCTCACCTTCAATTCCTGGCCATCAAATGGAAAGGAAAATACTGTCAACTGCTTGCTTAGAATGATACATATATTCTGCATTAATCAAGGTCATAAAAACAAGCCTGTATGTAAAACAACATAAATAAACTGTAAATGAGAAATGAATTCCTAAACTTTTTTCCTAAACAAGCATAAATCAAATTCATCCACTATATACAATTACCATCAAGTCAAATCAATATATATATAACAACAGAACCTGCATCAGAGTGCAAATGTAATAAATACAAGTACAAAGAAGATGAAAGGACTTAAACAGTTTGAGTGTATTATGAGGTGGAAGCCAGGTTTGAGAGAAGACATGAAAAAGGTAAGGCATAACTGTGACTTGAAATTACACGAGTGAAAACAGAGCACTGAAACACTCATGAAAATGAGCGAGTGTATTATTCTAAACAAGTGATGCAATCACATCATAGGTTGGGGAAGTTACAGCGTTCGCATGGACTGTGTGGGGAAATGAGATCGTGCTATTCTTCCATTACTTCAAATGCTGTACTGCTAATATTCCTAAGACCGAGGAAGACAACCTTGTCAATGCAGTTAGGAACTAAAGGGGTTGCAGGTGCATAAGAAACATGCAAAGATACAAATGCAAAACAAGATAAAGGTTTTAGCAGTAAATGAGCAATATCCTGGACGTCCTAGCCTCCGCACTGATCTGGGTAATCACTGCCACAATCAACTTATGTATGTTGGAGTGAAACCTTTTCAACAACTCTATTCAGTGCCTTGTACTCATACTCCTTATATATCCACAGTCTCTCAATCATTTCTTCACAGAGCTCTTGGAATGAGTAAGCGACAGATTAGCAGGAATAGTTAGTTTGAGATACAGTGTATGGTTTTCAGTCAACCTCCTCCTTGTATGCTGCATACAAGGATCCCATTTGTTCAACTTAGACTGCCCAAAGAGAGAAGGGGAATGTGGCACAATCTAGCTCTGAAAATTACAACTGCCAAACAATTATAACTATGTTCTTGTCAAGTTGGAGCTCTTCTGGGTATAAATAGCATAAAACAAATATCATGAAAAGAATGGGCTTTTCACATTCTCATTCTACTGCCTATCTCAAGACCCATATCATGATGAATTAACCAAGTCTTTATCACAACAGTCAGCAAGATATGTACAAGAGTCAGTAACTCCTAAGGCATTGTCCTCAGCGATTTCAATAATTTCACCCATCATACATATATGATAACATGGAACTGAAAAGCATCATTAACCCTTTGGCCAAGTAATGCAAAAAACCAGCTGCATTACCAAATAATTTTACTGATTTTCTAACAAAATATGAAAACAGTTCTCCAATCAAATATGAAAACAGTTGTTAGTCCATTTTGTACTACTTTTTTTGACGATAAATCCATACAGTTTCCATATCTGGCATTCTTATTTCTTAAAAACAATATTTGATATGGAGGGAAAGAAAAATGAATATAGTATTCATGTGAGATGCCTATAGGGTGGTATAAATTTCCTCAAGTGTAACAGACTTCTTGCAACTTACACTCAAAATGATGAATAAATTGGAAATAGCATGAAAAAATTAAACTGCTGGGTTTACAGATATACTAAGCAGCATGGTGTTGCCAGTTCATTATTATTCATCAAAATCAACACATGCCATCGTTGTATATATCTAAATTAGCCCATTAACACATTCTCATGATGAACAAAGGATGCTACAAAATTACTCGTTCACACTCATCAATAATAATGTATATCATCATTCATTATCATGGTACATCACAAACTCACACAATACATCATGACATAATAACATATAAAAGTACCTAAATAATGATGAAAACAAAGTAAAGAGAAAATATTATATTAATGAATCATTAAGAGAGTGGCAGCCATCAGCTCACTGGTAAGTTTCAGCAAGCCACCACATGAGGGTAGAACCTTATGAGAGCCTGATGCCATTCCCTGGTTGGAGGAGGGTCAGCAAACCTTTCAAGACCTTTTATTAAAACCATAGGGGAAAACCTTGCTATCATGGAAAACTTCAAGTTGCTCTCATGATTTCCCCTGTGACAAAAGGGTCAATTAGCCATCTCACTACAACTGTGTTAAACATGACTTTTATAGATATACCAGAAATGTATACAACATGCAGGCAAGAATGCAGTAGGTAATGTAAACAAAGTATTCAAAACAACTATAGCTTTCCCTTTTCACTCCCTTTGTTCACTAACAAATGTCGAGTTGCACTTAATCTCCCTTCACACTCATTTTCATATTCAAAAGGCCTTTACTGAATGTCAGTTAACAGTGCTCTGATTCCATTTCTGAAACAACATTTTTTGAATGAATTACCTAGCATATAGGTTTGGAGATGCCATAAACATAAACTTTTATTTCACTTCAATCCCAATGGATGGACTAAAGATTCTGGTAGCTTCTCATCAATACCCAGTTTAATATTTCTGTTGTACTAGTATTCATACATTTCAAATTATGTTCACAGATGCAATGCAAGCAATAAAGGGCATCCAAATTATCAAAAAATCAAAAGTGTATGGTCAGAAAAAATAAGTCAAAGACACTGTAGAGCTTATCAGGCCATATTACATGCAAGTATCATTTTACATTCAAAGAAATATAACAACTCACTTGAAACTCTGCAGTGGTAACCTGCTGCTGAGCTGTGGCTGTGTAAGCAGGAGGGTTGGCAGGTGTGGGTGTGACTACTGCAGGCTGCCCACCTACCCCAATTCCTGCCGTAGGTTGGACATACGTGGGAGGGTTTCCTGCGTTACCAACCTAATGGAGAAATAAACTACAGTTTAAGAAATATTCAAAAGGTAACTTTTATTTATCATGCATTTCCTAAAATTAATTCTATGTAAAGCTTGCATACTACTTTCATCTGTTTGCTGTGGAGTTCTGCACATTGGCTGGATTGGCATACAAGGCAATAACCACTTACTCTGAATAAGAAATGACAAAGAGCTAAAGAGCTGCGTAAAAAAGTAATACCTTAACATATGTAGCTATGAAAGAAAGTAAGGTAAAATAGAAGAGAGTGCGAAGAGATTGAAAACAATCTCTGAAGAACAGCATTTACTGCACTATGGAAAAGATGAAAGAAAGAGGACATCGTTAGTTGAAAGATCCCTCCTTTCACACCAGTTAATCCCAGAAAGTCTAACCCCATACACCATACAGGTAATCAACCCCTACTAATCACAAATGCTATACAATTAACCTACTTTTCAAATGTTATCTAAAGAGAATGAATTACTGAAAGCTTGATCTGCTGCATGTTTACAGTGTGACTCATGCCAAATTGTATTACCTTCTAACAACTGCTTACCCTGCCATTGTGGCACAACACCAGAATTTTCACTTTAAATCTGGGACATGAGTTCAGGATGTGCTTGTTTGTATGCATATGATCCAAAGCATAGAATTGGTAACAGAGTTAATAATGAAACTGGGAGAGAAAGTCAAGACATAAAGAGGGTAATATTACAGATGTACATGGTGATAAACTGCAAGAGAAAAAATTTACAAATACGTAGGATTATATAATGCAGTAGAAACTACACTTAATAACACAAATGTCAAATTAATGAAGGAAAAAGGAGTTCAGAGGATAAACTGGCAATCTTTCAGGAAAACAAAAATTAAGTAAACATGGGTAAAGCTACAATAATATTACGGGAAAAAACACACATGGCTATGATAATCTTATCAATTCTTATCATGTTTCATGTAAGTCTGAACTTATCATAATTCTCTAACTTATCTGACTTAGTTGGGTGAAATATGCCACATTTGAGGAACTTGAGTTCATATTCATACTTAGATTTAAAGACAATGTAAATCTGGATGAAATAAAACACTAAACTATTTGTGGCAACTATCAGTAACAAAATAGCGATTGAATGTATATTACTTTTCTCCTCCTAATAAAACATATGGGAAAGTTATATGCAGTTAGTTCCTTGTGTTATCTCACTGTGTAAATCTCAATATCAATTAATAACAACTGTATGATATTTCCTACAACACTATTGATTAGAATAACAAAATTCTCCATAAAATATGAAGGACAGAGCACTGTATGTCTCTCCCTCTATCCTCCTCCTCCTCTTGCACATAATTCCAACTAAACTTTGGCCAGTGATTTGGCTATACTCTGGACTTTTTTTTTCCACCATACAACTACTATATAAGGAAGGTTACATTCCTGAATGGGCCATTTCCACAGTGCAACTATATGTGTTAAATGACTGATGTAGTGGTTATAACCTGACACTGATGGCCTGAATGATCCTGGCAGCAGCTGATAGGCCTTCTGCCTAAATAAACAACGAACTGGACAAAAGCTTACCATATCTCTAAGTATGGAGAGCAGTACCTATGAAACAACTTAGTTTAAGAACAACTTAACATATTCTCGAATCATTCAATTCTGATGAAGTTGTGGTGGGGGGGATATGATAGAGCAAGAATACTGGGAGGGAGAGGAAATGGAACTAGCATTACCTATGTTATTCTCTCAATAATCTGATTCATTAGCTGTTTTAACTGGAAGTGAAGTTTTCACTTCAAAGGCCTTTTGAAAATGTTATCCAATATTGTGTGGCCCATGTCTTTCTCTCTAAATACCTGCAGCACCATGAAATATCCACAAGTCCTCTAGAGAACACCAGAGTGCATTCATAGTTGGGGTCTGTCATAAATGAGTGACATATGCTTGTCTAAGTAGCCAAATGCTTCTGTTACCTCCCTGGTTATAAAATGGTGTGTGGTATGGTATGTTCCTAACTAATCTGACCCTCAGAATGTAAGGCAACTCAGCCATATTTTGTCCAATTTCTTTCATGCCAACACTGTTGGAAAGAATCACAATTGTGAGTTGTATCTGGGGGATTTTTTCTGCACGTCCAAAACCTCAGGAACCAAGCACACACTCAGGCCATACCTCACCCTAAACATCATTCACTGAGAGGGGATGAGACTTCCACAACAAAGCAATATCATCCACAGAATTCATGGTTATAATTCTTCCACCACTCCCTGATCAAAGGCTTATCCTACCCATATGTACCTTCATGGAATTGGTGGAACGTCCTTCACAGGTAATATGCTATAAATGTTGCAATCATGCCCTGATCCATGGTATGAAACAAGGAAATGGTGATATTACAAAGGAACACTTACTGTGTTAAGAATAATCAATGCTTTATTGGCTACTTTTATACTGGAACAGTAGAATACTAGAGCTGGAGAGAGAGAGAGAGCCAGTTAACCACTCACAAAAATTACCAGATCAGAGGTAATGCCAACTTTACATAACCCTTCAAAAGCCCTGATATTTTCTGAAAGAAACAATAGTGAGGACATTAGCTTATAATCTCCCTCACAGTAGTGGCACTAAGCATTTTTTGGTTAAACTGAACTCTGGAGCACAATTTTCTTCCTTGCTAATGAATGAATATCGTGGCTGTCATTCTTTTCCAAAGTTTGTGAAACTTGTCCACATCAAACATCTGTTAAGGTGTGTAACCTCCTTAATATACTATCAGAATACTATTCTGCTGTCTCAGCATCAGCACCAGCAGCCTTCCCAGTTATATGGATGTTATAAAATCTATAAACATCTCAAACCACACCTTACTTACACCAAAATTATCCTTCTAACTTGTCTCACTTCCCTCACTCTTTAAATCTTTATATATACAATTAACTTTTGGCCTTCTCTGTGACAATCCTAGTTGTCAACAGCATGTTCGTTTGGTTCTGTTCTTCTATCTAGACACTTAAGTTTCCATTTTCCAACACATCAATCCTCCTCATATACAATAAAGCACTTAGCTGTTAACAGAATGCCATGCAAAGAACTTGATCTTAGCTTAGCTTTGGGCTGCCTTAAATTCTGTAATCTCCTCAGTCCCTTTAGCCCCTTTAGCATTTTTAGCGGATACCATAAGATGGCTACACTTGATTTGGCGGAATTAAATACAGGGTTAAAGGGCATACAAACCCTGGTAAGAGTGACCACTGGCTGATGTGCTTTTGCTTACAACAAAAAATTCATTATGAGCTAAAAAAAAATCAACCTTAAATTCCCTGAAATATTCCATTATCTAAATGAAAAGAATAAGTAATATGTTAAAAATATGAAGGAAATTTGCTTTCAAATGATGCACCTACAAGATGTTACATGTTGTTATCTGAGACTGTATGCAAATTTTCAACTGCCAAAAGCATAAAACGTCACTGTCTGAGCCATCATCAACAAGGGCTCCTGGTACTGTAATGGATACACATAAAACTTCATTACAGAAATCTGAAGGAACATTTCTCTTGTTTCAGGAAGCGAATTCTGCTACCACAGACAGTGAATAAGTGGCATTTTAATTCCACAATAAACAAACTAAATAATACTTACTGTTGTTGCTGTTTGGTTGGTGTTTGGCTGCCCGCTGAATGGGTCATATTCATCCAGGCCATTCTGAGATGAGCCCTGTGTGGCTTGCTGGATTGAGGGTTCCTGGAAGTTAATTCTTACCTAAGAACATACCACACTAATGTATTTAAAAACTTACTAATAATCTAATAGTAAAGTTATAAAGCTAAAGCAATTCCAATCCTTCAGTTCAGCTGCTGAATCCCCATTACAAATGACAATGAAGGTTCAATTTGTTAAAGATGCAGAAAATGCTAATTATCAGGAACCTGAAAGAATTTTCACCTTAGAATAATATGGGGAATAATTTTGCTTGCAAAAACAAGAGCAAATAGAAACTGGCTCTCACTGAATAAAATCTGAATGAAAAAGATGTGGTCTGAGTAAACAGTCTGATCTGAGTAAACTTCCTCTCAAATCAAAAGCATTTCATTTCCAAGATCACCATATAACCTAATTAAAGAAAGATCAAATCTTCATGATGATCCCCACTACAGCAATAAGATTATAAGTTACATGAGAAAGAAAAGGAGAAGAAAAGAAACACTTCAAGTCAGATCAGATTTTCAATATACTCATACAATGTTGTGAACTTTGCCATCTAAGTGACTTATACACCACATCTGCCTTTCTAGCAGCACATAATGATGTCCATCACCTCCCATACGAAGAGTAGTATATAATTCTTATCGAGTTATGACACTATATTAAAATACTTTAAATGCAAAGTGAGTGACTCATTCCAATTGCATAATTTCTAATTTTATCACCTCCATAATACAGTACGAAGTGAATGCATCCTCAAGCCATCAAATTCTTTTCTTCTTTCTATACATAATTTAAAAACAGTTCTAACTTCATTACCCAAATCTGATTTTCATCACCCATACTGGGAGTAAAGGTCAAAAAGATGTCACAAA
Source organism: Panulirus ornatus (assembly GCF_036320965.1). Classification (NCBI taxonomy): domain Eukaryota; kingdom Metazoa; phylum Arthropoda; class Malacostraca; order Decapoda; family Palinuridae; genus Panulirus; species Panulirus ornatus. Next base: position 1,125,822 of record NC_092249.1, on the reverse strand, counting down.
TCATTAATTCAAGATCAAATTCAAGATTCTGTTTGTTGTAAATGTTTGAAAGAAAAATGTACTGAAACAGTTCAGAGAGAGAACTTTCCAAGTACAACTTGCCATCAACAATGTCATTATCCATTTTGCTACATAATTACTTATCAGTTGGTTCCCAAAAACTGCAAATTGTTCATCAAAAAATATAAACGTGTGAATAACCTTTTCATTACCCTTTTAGTATAAAAGGATGAATTTCCTATATGCTATATTGCTATGATCATCTTAGACATATGAAAAGCTTTCATTGGAGTATATCATGGGATATAGTTCACAAAACCCATATTCGTATGTTTAAATGAAATTTCAGTTCAATCATCCAAATCATATCTAAGTGGTAGGATACAGATCATATTTAGTACACTATCTGGTGCAAAAGATATAACATGTGGTGTCCTTCAAGGTTCCATGCCAGTGTCTATTTCTGATATCCGTAAATAATGTGGTAGCTGTACAATAGTGCAAATTTCTGTCCTATTGAGTCTAGGGAAAAAATGTCTCAGAGGAAACCTGAGTATGAAACTGGAATGTGTCTGCAATTCAATAAAATCTGTCTTTACATTCAGCATAATACAAACAGTATTTCAAGCCCTGAATTAATGTAGACCTCTAATCTTACTCAACATACTTGCAAAACTCAGATTAAATTGGATTTAAACATTACAAGGAAAGGCAACATAAACTAAAAGGCATACATAATAAGGAAAATAGGCAATTCTACACTCTACAGGTACATTTTCTTGTTTTATTACAATCCTTTGTTTTGTATATTGATACACAAGCCATATAAAACCCTATAGAATCTGACCAAGAGGCAGGAGAATGTTCTTGGTCAACTGCCCACATGATAGTCACTTTTCCAATATCCTTACACTATGCACTGACTTCGCCACACTATAGGGATCCCTCCTGCTTGTTTACTGATATGCAATATTTCAACGAAAGTGTTAAGACTGTATCACAAAGTCAGCTGCTGATATCGAGTGTTTTCGCCACACAATTTCCTTTTACTCAAAAGCCCCGCCCTCTTTACCAAAACTAAAACCTGATGGAATTATGGGTACTAAACCAACAATCTAACACCCTATATCCCCTCTACACATTACAATGATGCATTCCTTAAAGTTTCATTGATTTCTCTCGTTTACAAAAGTGGCATTTGAGAACTTAAAAATAATAAAGGTAACATACCCTAAGGGTTACAAACAAAATTAAGCCAAGCTGGAAATAAAATAGTTAACCGAAATTTTTATAATGTACCACTTAAGCTTTCAGTATGATGCTATTTGCTCTTTAATACTAGTGTACTGTTAGAGAACAATACTAGCAGAGCATAATATGAAGCAATTTTCTAACATCAAATAGGCAATGGCAGTGAACCTTATGTATATCGAGTTACGTATATTCGTATGATTTGATAAGGTATTTTCAAAATATTCATCTTCAAAATATTCATCTTCATAAAGTCATTAAATCCAAGGAATTGGGAAATCTATAAGTGTCGGCATAATTCCGGGTGACCCATGTGATATAACGAAATAACCACTGCCCAACAAATTTTGGAAACAATTTCAAGTTCTTAAGGAAATCCTGACAAAACATACAAGAGCAAGTACTTTTGAATGTTAAAATCACCGTGTCAGAAATATGGAACAATTAATGTGAATATATAAACAAATAATACGGCCATCTTTTACTTCAAGTGAGTGGAAAATGAGACCGCCTTAATACGTTTCCTCACTGTCATATGACAACACGTTACAGCTGCTCCCTCACTGGCAAAATTAGGCCGTAGTCATAAGTTTCCCTACAATTTCCAAGGCAATGACAAATATTTGTATGCAATATACAGTATATACTCACTGCAAAAGGGTCAGCGAAGGGATTGTCGTCGAAGCCTGACATTATGGAGCCGGTTTGTGTCATAAACTAGTCATTCACTGGTTATTCTTTCGATCTGTTGTCGTCAAACAGAAAACACCTCGATATCCAATGTTGCCAACACCAGACAGAAGTTATACCTTCAATGCTTCTTGCAATTTTTTTGCATATTAGCATACTATTTAATTGTCATTTGTGATTTATTTCAAAATAACGCAGCTACCATTTTCACATTAAAATTGAGAAAAAAAACTTAATTCTATTCTCTTTAAGCATAATATATAAAAGATTTTGATGACACGACTGCAATAGGTATTTTTCCTAATTGGTTACAATAAATAGAAGAGATGGTATATACCTTTAGGTTCAAGTAAACAGAAGAGCATCATATAAATCTTCTAGTAGCAATCACGACAAAATATATTAAAGACTGTTGGAATGACAATATTGTATTAAGAGTTTCAGCCATGATATTATATTCCTTGTATTATTATCTTATCTGCCTATAGAAGGGAAAAATCTAGTAAATGACAGCCACATACTGATAAACACAGTTGAAATTATGCCTCCAACACTGGAGAACAGAAAACACCTTACCGGGCACGTCATATGAGAAATGTTATTTCATTATTTTTGAACGTTCACTTGAGTACTTCGTTTGAAATGAAAAATCTTTAACTTCTTGAAATTACTTCGCCGGCATTTTTGTATAATTCAAAAACAAATCTAATACACACATCATCATGTGTTATGTACAAGTCTCAGATTTACATTCACCAAGACAAAAAATTAAGACAGTAAAGTCAAAAGCGTTTAACGAAATGCATAATACATGGTATAGTCTTGGTTCATTTACACAAATCTATACTTTCATGAGGCTAATATGCTCACATACCCCAATGACACACTATCATACTTTTGGAACAAACAAACAAATCACTGGGATATTCGGTGCCTTGGTAATGGTGGACGACTAATAGGAAAAATATCAGGAAATGCTCTAAACCTGGGAAACACGTACTAATTGATGTAGAAAAAGTCATTTAAGAATATTTCCTCTGATACTATCCGATGTAGCATTATTCGCGCAATAAAGAACTACTGCCTTATCACTCTGGTTATAAGTATATATTCATACATTGAAATTTCCCTCTGTAATAGAAACAAATTAGGTCAAGCTGATTTACATTTCAATTGTTCGAGTCAGCTATAGTTAGTTTAGTCTGATGCTGGGAAGGTTACTAGTTCATACTACTTGATAGTCGGACTAACTGAACGAATGGTACTTAAACCGGCAGGGAAGCTTTCAAAGCTTTAAATCACATATCTGTTTATTCAACATTTTCCTTATAAACTTATCAATATCAAAAATTTATTATAGTGAAATCAATTTTTTTTCGAAAACAGCGAAGAATATTTTTAGAATAATGCAGTTGTTTGAGGTTTTATTTCTTTGGTATCCCTACCATTCATTTTCTATCAACCTTTAGTATGATGTTTACAGAAAACGTAAGCAAACGTGGAAGGAATAACATAAGCCTTTTAATGTTATGTGTAACTGACTATTGAAACATAGAAACTTTTCTCTATCAACAGTTATAACCGATGATGGTCAAGTGTTCAATACGTTCCTCAAGCCAAAAACATTTTTATATGCACACAAATCTAAAATAATTATATATATATATATATATATATATATATATTTTTTTTTTTTTTTTTTTTTTTTTTTTATACTTTGTCGCTGTCTCCCGCGTTTGCGAGGTAGCGCAAGGAATCAGACGAGAGAAATGGCCCCAACCCACCCCCATACACATGTATATACATACACGTCCACACACGCAAATATACATACCTACACAGCTTTCCATGGTTTACCACAGACGCTTCACATGTCCTGATTCAATCCACTGACAGCACGTCAACCCCGGTATACCACATCGATCCAATTCACTCTATTCCTTGTCCTCCTTTCACCCTCCTGCATGTTCAGGCCCCGATCACACAAAATCTTTTTCACTCCATCTTTCCACCTCCAATTTGGTCTCCCACTTCTCCTCGTTCCCTCCACCTCCGACACATATATCCTCTTGGTCAATCCTTCCTCACTCATTCTCTCCATGTGCCCAAACCATTTCAAAACACCCTCTTCTGCTCTCTCAACCACGCTCTTTTTATTTCCACACATCTCTCCCACCCTTACGCCACCCACTCGACCAAACCACCCCACACCACACACCGTCCTCAAACATCTCATTTCCAGCACATCCATCCTCCTGCGCACAAACTCCATCCACAGCCATATATATATATATATATATATATATATATATATATATATATATATATATATATATATATATATATATATATTTTTTTTTTTTTTTTTTTTTTTATACTTTGTCGCTGTCTCCCGCGTTTGCGAGGTAGCGCAAGGAAACAGACGAAAGAAATGGCCCAACCCCCCCCCCCCCCCCATACACATGTACATACACACGTCCACACACGCAAATATACATACCTACACAGCTTTCCATGGTTTACCCCAGACGCTTCACATGCCTTGATTCAATCCACTGACAGCACGTCAACCCCTGTATACCACATGACTCCAATTCACTCTATTCCTTGCCCTCCTTTCACCCTCCTGCATGTTCAGGCCCCGATCACACAAAATCTTTTTCACTCCATCTTTCCACCTCCAATTTGGTCTCCCTCTTCTCCTCGTTCCCTCCACCTCCGACACATATATCCTCTTGGTCAATCTCTCCTCACTCATTCTCTCCATGTGCCCAAACCATTTCAAAACACCCTCTTCTGCTCTCTCAACCACGCTCTTTTTATTTCCACACATCTCTCTTACCCTTACGTTACTTACTCGATCAAACCACCTCACACCACACATTGTCCTCAAACATCTCATTTCCAGCACATCCATCCTCCTGCGCACATCTCTATCCATAGCCCACGCCTCGCAACCATACAACATTGTTGGAACCACTATTCCCTCAAACATACCCATTTTTGCTTTCCGAGATAATGTTCTCGACTTCCACACATTTTTCAAGGCTCCCAAAATTTTCGCCCCCTCCCCCACCCTATGATCCACTTCCGCTTCCATGGTTCCATCCGCTGACAGATCCACTCCCAGATATCTAAAACACTTCACTTCCTCCAGTTTTTCTCCATTCTACATACGTCCACACAAGCAATTATACATACCTACACAGCTTTCCATGGTTTACCCCAGACGCTTCACATGCCCTGATTCAATCCACTGACAGCACGTCAACCCCGGTATACCACATCGATCCAATTCACTCTATTCCTTGCCCTCCTTTCACCCTCCTGCATGTTCAGGCCCCGATCACACAAAATCTTTTTCACTCCATCTTTCCACCTCCAATTTGGTCTCCCACTTCTCCTCGTTCCCTCCACCTCCGACACATAAATCCTCTTGGTCAATCTTTCCTCACTCATTCTCTCCATGTGCCCAAACCATTTCAAAACACCCTCTTCTGCTCTCTCAACCACGCTCTTTTTATTTCCACACATCTCTCCCACCCTTACGCCACCCACTCGACCAAACCACCCCACACCACACACCGTCCTCAAACATCTCATTTCCAGCACATCCATCCTCCTGCGCACAAACTCCATCCACAGCCATATATATATATATATATATATATATATATATATATATATATATATATATATATATATATATATATATATATATATTCTTTCTTTCTTTTAAACTATTTGCCATTTCCCGCGTTGGCGAGGTAGCGTTAAGAACAGAGGACTGGGCCTTTTTTGGAATATCCTCACCTGGCCCCCTCTGTTCCTTCTTTTGGAAAATTAAAAAAAAAAAGGAGAGGGGAGGATTTCCAGCCCCCCGCTCCCTCCCCTTTTAGTCGCCTTCTACGACACGCAGGTAATACGTGGGAAGTATTCTTAATCCCCTATCCCCAGGGATAATATATATATATATATATATATATATATATATATATATATATATATATATATATATATATATATATATATACGTTTAAATGTATAGGTATATACATGTGCGTGTGTGGACGTGTATGTATATACAAGTGTATGTTGGAGTGGAAAGGATCACAATTTTTCGCGTGATCAAGATATTCCTATGAGTCCACGGGGAAAATGAAACACGAAAAGTTCGTGTTTCATTTTCCCTGTGGACTCATAGGAACACAAGTGTATGTGGGTGGGTTGGGCCATTCTTTCGTGTTTCTTTGCGCTACCTCGCTAACGCGGGAGACAGCGACATATCCTTATGATGAGTCTAATATTCATTAAGACCAATGTCCTAGGTCTAATCTTCAGTGAGTCTGATTTGCACAGAGACCATATCCTTGATCTGAATCTAATCTGTACTGAGACCATGTCCTTGCTCTGAGTATAATCTGTAATGGTTGCAATGTCCTTGCTCTGAGTGTAATCTGACTGAAACCATGCAACTGTTGGAAGTTTTATCCTGTACTAAGACCATGACATTGTGAAGTTGCTATACGGTAAAAACATCCTTCTGTAGATAAGTCAGATCAGTAGTATTCTTTTTTTCTTATTCCCAAGGATAATGCTAATAATAATAATAACAATAATAATAATAATAATAATAATAATAATAATAATAATAATGATAATGGGGTAAACCATGGAAAGTTTTGTTGGGCCTGGATGTGGAAAGGGAGCTGTGGTTTCGGTGCATTACACATGGCAGCTAGAAACCGAGTGTGAATGAATGTGGCCTATGTTTTCTTTTCCTCGCCATACCTCGGAGGAGGAAGGGGAGTGCTATTTCATGTGTGGCAGGGTGGCAACAGGAATGGATGAAGGCAGCATGTATGAATATGTAGATGTTTATATATGTATATGTCTGTGTATGTTTAGGTATGTATAAATTGAAATGTATAGGTATGTATATGTGCGTGTGAGGGCGTTTATGTATATACATATGCATGTGGGTGGGTTAGGCCATTCGTTTGTCTGTTTCCTTGTGCTACCTCACTAACGCGGGAGACAGTGACGAAGTATAATGGCGGGAGACAGCGACTAAGTATAATTAATATAAATGATAATAATAATAATAATAATTTATCCCTGGGGATAGGGGAGAAAGAATACTTCCCACGTTTTCCCTGCGCGTCGTAGAAGGCAACTAAAAGGGGAGGGAGCAGGGGGCTGGAAATCCTCCCCTCTTGTTTTTTTTTTTAATTTTCCAAAAGAAGGAACAGAGAAGGGGGCCAGGTGAGGATATTCCCTCAGAGGCCCAGTCCTCTGTTCTTAACGCTATCTTGCTAACGCGGGAAATGGCAAATAGTTTGAAACAAAAGAAAAAAAAATAATAATAATAATAATAATAATAATAATAATTATTATTATTATTATTTTTTTTTTTTTTTTTTTGCTTTGTCGCTGTCTCCCGCGTTTGCGAGGTAGCGCAAGGAAACAGACGAAAGAAATGGCCCAACCCACCCCCATACACATGTATATACATACACATCCACACACGCAAATATACATACCTACACAGCTTTCCATGGTTTACCCCAGACTCTTCACATGCCCTGATTCAATCCACTGACAGCACGTCAACCCCGGTATACCACATCGATCCAATTCACTCTATTCCTTGCCCTCCTTTCACCCTCCTGCATGTTCAGGCCCCGATCACACAAAATCTTTTTCACTCCATCTTTCCACCTCCAATTTGGTCTCCCACTTCTCCTCGTTCCCTCCACCTCCGACACATATATCCTCTTGGTCAATCTTTCCTCACTCATTCTCTCCATGTGCCCAAACCATTTCAAAACACCCTCTTCTGCTCTCTCAACCACGCTCTTTTTATTTCCACACATCTCTCTTACCCTTACGTTACTTACTCGATCAAACCACCTCACACCACACATTGTCCTCAAACATCTCATTTCCAGCACATCCATCCTCCTGCGCACAACTCTATCCATAGCCCACGCCTCGCAACCATACAACATTGTTGGAACCACTATTCCTTCAAACATACCCATTTTTGCTTTCCGAGTTAATGTTCTCGACTTCCACACATTCTTCAAGACTCCCAGGATTTTCGCCCCCTCCCCCACCCTATGATCCACTTCCGCTTCCATGGTTCCATCCGCTGCCAGATCTACTCCCAGATATCTAAAACACTTTACTTCCCCCAGTTTTTCTCCAATCAAACTTACCTCCCAACTGACTTGACCCTCAACCCTACTGTACCTAATAACCTTGCTCTTATTCACATTTACTCTTAATTTTCTTCTTTCACACACTTTACCAAACTCAGTCACCAGCTTCTGCAGTTTCTCACATGAATCAGCCACCAGCGCTGTATCATCAGCGAACAGCAACTGACTCACTTCCCAAGCTCTCTCATCCCAACAGACTTCATACTTGCCCCTCTTTCCAAAACTCTTGCATTTACCTCCCTAACAACCCCATCCATAAACAATTTAAACAACCATGGAGACATCACACACCCCTGCCGCAAACCTACATTCACTGAGAACCAGTCACTTTCCTCTCTTCCTACACGTACACATGCCTTACATCCTCGATAAAAACTTTTCACTGCTTCTAACAACTTGCCTCCCACACCATATATTCTTAATACCTTCCACAGAGCATCTCTATCAACTCTATCATATGCCTTCTCCAGATCCATAAATGCTACATACAAATCCATTTGCTTTTCTAAGTATTTCTCACATACATTCTTCAAAGCAAACACCTGATCCACACATCCTCTACCACTTCTGAAACCACACTGCTCTTCCCCAATCTGATGCTCTGTACATGCCTTCACCCTCTCAATCAATACCCTCCCATATAATTTACCAGGAATACTCAACAAACTTATACCTCTGTAATTTGAGCACTCACTCTTATCCCCTTTGCCTTTGTACAATGGCACTATGCACGCATTCCGCCAATCCTCAGGCACCTCACCATGAGTCATACATACATTAAATAACCTTACCAACCAGTCAATAATACAGTCACCCCCTTTTTTAATAAATTCCACTGCAATACCATCCAAACCTGCTGCCTTGCCGGCTTTCATCTTCCGCAAAGCTTTTACTACCTCTTCTCTGTTTACCAAATCATTTTCCCTAACCCTCTCACTTTGCACACCACCTCGACCAAAACACCCTATATCTGCCACTCTATCATCAAACACATTCAACAAACCTTCAAAATACTCACTCCATCTCCTCACATCACCACTATTTGTTATCACCTCCCCATTTGCGCCCTTCACTGAAGTTCCCATTTGCTCCCTTGTCTTACGCACTTTATTTACCTCCTTCCAGAACATCTTTTTATTCTCCCTAAAATTTAATGATACTCTCTCACCCCAACTCTCATTTGCCCTCTTTTTCACCTCTTGCATCTTTCTCTTATTATTATTATTATTATTATTATTATTATTATTATTATTATTATTATTAATACAAGTTGATCTCTAGTCTGAATTATTTGGGGCTAAGCATTGTGAGTATTTCAGACTGTTTTGGATTATAGATACATATCTTTTAAAAGGAATTTTCCAGTTTTTAAATGCTCTTTTATCCCCAATAATAATGATAATAATAATAATAATGAATGTTATGATAATAATAATAATAATAATAATAATAATAATAATAATAATAATAATAATAATATATCCCTGGGGAGAGGGGAGAAAGAATACTTCCCACGTATTCCCTGCATGTCGTAGAAGGCGACTAAAAGGGGAGGGAGCGGGGGGCTGGAAATCCTCCCCTCTTGTTTTTTTTTTTTTTTAATTTTCCAAAAGAAGGAACAGAGAAGGGGGCCAGGTGAGGATATTCCCTCAGAGGCCCAGTCCTCAATTCTTAACGCTACCTTGCTAACGCAGGAAATGGCGAATAGTTTGAAAAAAAAAAGAAATAATAATAATATTAATAATGTAGAGAATGGAGAGGAAAGATTGACATAGAGGATATATGTGTCAGAGGCAGAGGGAATGAGAATTGGGATACCAAATTGGAGGTGGAAGGATGGGGTGAAAAAGATTTTGAGCGATCGGGGCCTGAACATGCCGGAGGGTGAAAGGCGTGCAAGGTATACAGTGAAATGGAACAATGTGGTATACCGGGGTCGACGTGCTGTCAGTGGATTGAACCAGGGCATGTGAAGCGTCTGGGGTAAACCATGGAAAGTTTTGTGGGGCCTGGATGTGGAAAGGGAGCTGTGGTTTTGGTGCATTATACATGACAGCTAGAGATTGAGTGTGAAAGAATATGACCTTTGTTGTCTTTTCCTAATGTTACCTCGCGCGCATGTAGGGGGAGGGGGTTGTCATTTCATGTGTGGCAGGGTGGTGATGCGAATGAATGAAGGCAGCAAGTATGAATTATGTACATGTGTATATATGTATATGTCTGTGTATGTATATATATGTATACGTTGAAATGTATAGGTATGTATATGTGCGTGTGTAGACGTGTATGTATATGCATGTGTATGTGGGTGGGTTGGGCCATTCTTTCGTCTGTTTCCTTGCGCTACCTCGCTAACGCGGGAGACAGCGACAAAGTATAATAAAATAATAATAAGAAGAAGAAGAAGAAGAAGAAAAAGAAAAAGAAAAAGAAGAAGAACAACAACAACAACAATAATAATACGAACAAAGATTTTTTTCAAATTCACCATTTTTCACATTAACAAAGTAGCACCAGGAGCAGACAAAGAAATGGCCTCACTCACTCACATCCAGTCTCTAGCTTTCATGTATAATTCACCAAAATCAGAGCCCCTTACCCACAACCAGGCCTCATACTTTTATGTGGTTTCCCCTGACTGCTTCATATGCCCTGCTTCAACCCACTAACCCTGTAAACCATATTGCTCTAATTCACTCTATCCTTAGCACACCTTACAACCTTTGCAAGATCAGGCCCTGAGCCTTCAAAGCATATTTCACTTCATTCTTCCAGCTCTTACTTAAGTTTCCCCACTTTCGTAATTCCACATTTAACATGTATACCCTCTTAGTCATCCTTTACTCATTTGACCTTTCTAAATGTCCAAACCATTTAAGCACACCCTTTTCAGCTGTCTCACATATTCCTCTTATTACCAAACCTCTTTCTTACCCTATCATTTCTTGTTTGATTATCGTTCCTCACACCACATGTCCTCATACATTCCATTTCCAAGACATTCACCATAATCTTTACATTTTTGTATGTGACCCATGCCTTGCATCCATATAGTACTGATTGGACTAGTATACCATGAAACATAACCATCTTTGCCCTTAAAGATAGTGACCTCACCTCCTACAGATTCCTAAAAAGACCTTTGGCCTCTCTCCTCCCCAAGGCATCATTTCAACTCCCATCATTTGTTCACTGCCATATCCTCTCCCAGGTATCTAAAACACTCTGTATCCTCCAAAGTCTTTTCAAACTCTTACTCCAAATAACCTGTCTAACAAACTTACTTTTACTCATATTTACTCTCAACTTTCTCCTTTCATACACTCACCCAAACTCAGACACCAGTTTCTGCATATCTTACTCGAATTTACCAACAGCATTGTATTATCAACAAGTAATAATAATAATAATAATAATAATAATAATAATAATAATAATAATAATAATAATAACAATAATGATAACAATAATGATAATAATAATATTAATATATAATAATAATAATAATAATAATAATAATGATAATAATAATAATGATAATAATAATAATAATAATAATAATAATAATAATAATAATAATAATAATGATAATGAAGAATGTATGTGAGAAATACTTAGAAAAGCAAATGGATTTGTATGTAGCATTTATGGATCTGGAGAAGGCATATGATAGAGTTGATAGAGATGCTCTGTGGAAGGTATTAAGAATATATGGTGTGGGAGGCAAGTTGTTAGAAGCAGTAAAAAGTTTTTATCGAGGATGTAAGGCATGTGTACGTGTAGGAAGAGAGGAAAGTGATTGGTTCTCAGTGAATGTAGGTTTCCGGCAGGGGTGTGTGATGTCTCCATGGTTGTTTAATTTGTTTATGGATGGGGTTGTTAGGGAGGTGAATGCAAGAGTTTTGGAAAGAGGGGCAAGTATGAAGTCTGTTGGGGATGAGAGAGCTTGGGAAGTGAGTCAGTTGTTGTTCGCTGATGATACAGCGCTGGTGGCTGATTCATGTGAGAAACTGCAGAAGCTGGTGACTGAGTTTGGTAAAGTGTGTGAAAGAAGAAAGTTAAGAGTAAATGTGAATAAGAGCAAGGTTATTAGGTACAGTAGGGTTGAGGGTCAATTCAATTGGGAGGTGAGTTTGAATGGAGAAAAACTGGAGGAAGTGAAGTGTTTTAGATATCTGGGAGTGGATCTGGCAGCGGATGGAACCATGGAAGCGGAAGTGGATCATAGGGTGGGGGAGGGGGTGAAAATTCTGGGAGCCTTGAAGAATGTGTGGAAGTCGAGAACATTATCTCGGAAAGCAAAAATGGGTATGTTTGAAGGAATAGTGGTTCCAACAATGTTGTATGGTTGCGAGGCGTGGACTATGGATAGAGTTGTGCGCAGGAGGGTGGATGTGCTGGAAATGAGATGTTTGAGGACAATGTGTGGTGTGAGGTGGTTTGATCGAGTAAGTAACGTAAGGGTAGGAGAGATGTGTGGAAATAAAAAGAGCGTGGTTGAGAGAGCAGAAGAGGGTGTTTTGAAATGGTTTGGTCACATGGAGAGAATGAGTGAGAAAAGATTGACCAAGAGGATATATGTGTCGGAGGTGGAGGGAACGAGGAGAAGAGGGAGACCAAATTGGAGGTGGAAAGATGGAGTGAAAAAGATTTTGTGTGATCGGGGCCTGAACATGCAGGAGGGTGAAAGGAGGGCAAAGAATAGAGTGAATTGGAGCGATGTGGTATACCGGGGTTGACGTGCTGTCAGTGGATTGAATCAAGGCATGTGTATGGGGGTGGGTTGGGCCATTTCTTTCGTCTGTTTCCTTGCGCTACCTCGCAAACGCGGGAGACAGCGACAAAGCAAAAAAAAAAAAAAATAAATAAATAATAATAATAATAATAATAATAATAATGATAATAATAATAATACAAGAGGGTGAAAGGAGTGCAAGGAATAGAGTGAATTGGAACGATGTGGTATACTGGGGTCGACGTGCTATCAGTGGATTGAACCAGGGCATGTGAAGTGTCCGGGGTAAACCATGAAAAGTTTTGTGGGGCCTGGATGTGGAAAGGGAGCTGTGGTTTCAGTGCATTACACATGATAGCAAGAGACTGAGTGTGAACGTATGTGGCCTTTATCGTCTTTTCCTAACGCTACCTCGCATGCATGTGGGGGAAGAGGGGTACCATTTCATGTGTGGCGGGGTGGCGTCGGGAATGGATGAAGGCAGCATGTATGAATATGTACATGTATATATATGTATATGCTGTGTATGTATATATATATATGTGTATACATTGAAATGTATAGGCATGTATATGTGCGTGTGTGGGCGTTTATGTATATACATATGTATGTATGAATGTTGGGCCATTCTTTCATCTGTTTCCTTGCGCTACCTCACTTATGCGAGAGACAGCGACAAAGTATAATAAACAAATAAATGAATAATAATAATCACTGCAAGTAGATCTCCAGTCTAAATTTCTTAGGATCAAGGAATGTTCGATTATAGTTTTTTAGATCAGGGATACCTATCTTTCAAAAGGGACTTGATAGCATTTAATTGTTATTTCTATGTAATTTATGTAAATATAAACTGCAAAACATTTAAGAAACAATCATCTATTACACTTATTTAAGACTCTCTTTGTCTGCACTTCTAATAAGTGTAATATAGATTAAGGTAGAGTTAGACGATTACATAGGGTATGATGTAATGAGATTTGGATGCTTGTCAGACACCATTAAAAGGGTAGAACCATTGCAAAAATCATAAAAATAACAGAAAAGCATGGATCACAACTGATCTAATTTCAAATCTTGGAAACCATTTGGTGGGAATGTTACTTGCATGGGCATTTGGATTTTGGATGGTTTTGGACTATGGTATATGAAACTGGAAATTTTCTATCTGTAATAGCAGTAAAGTTTTATATCTTTATTTATTATACTTATTCGCCGTCTTCCGCATTAGCGAGGTAGCACAAGGAAACAGACGAGGAATAACCCAGCCCACCCACATATACATGTATATACATAAACGCCCACACATGCACATAGACATACATATACATTTCAACATATACATACATATACATACACAGACATATACATATATACACATGTACATATTCATACTTACTGCCTTAGCTCCCTTTCCACATCAAGGCCCCAAAGACCTTTCCATGGTTTACTCCAGACGCTTCACATGCCCTGATTCAATCCATTGACAGCACGTCGACTCTGGTATATCATATTGCTCCAATTCACTCTTATTCCTTGCACACCTTACACCTTCCTATATGTTCAGGCCCTGATCGTTCAAAATCTTTTTCACTCCATCCGTCCACCTCCAGTTTGGTCTACCGATTCTTTTTCCATCTGCCTCTGGCTCATATGTCCTCTTTGTCAATCTTTTCTCACTCATTCTCTCCATGTGACCAAACCATTTCAGCACACCCTCTTCTGCTCTCTCTCATCCACACTATTTTTATTACCACAGGTACAGTGATGAAGATCCAGGAGTTGCTTCTCAGCCATAGGGAAAACTGAACACTGAACCATTTGGAGAGATTCTTTGTACACTTAGGCTTATTTTTTATACAATTTATTATTCAAACAAAGTATGCATGCAAGCGAAGATTCAGTAAACTCTAAGATTTAAAGTATGAGTAAGTAGAGATGTGATATGAAAGTCAAGGTAAAACCCTAGAACAAATCATAAATTCTCAGTCTCTAAGGTCATGACCTTGCTGTTTGAATGTGGCATTTATTTTCATAAGTTTATGAGTATACAGAGCTTGAGATAAAAAGAGTTTATCACTTATTTCTTTTGATTTTTAGGAAGCAGCAACAAAGACCCTGAGTTATACCGTGGCCTACCTGCTAATTCATGACCTCGCCAACATTGCCACAGGCCAAAGCGTCCTCCTACACTCAGCTGGTGGTGCTGAAGTAAATTTTCCTTTTTTTTTTTTTGTCAGAGGCTCTAGTCACAGGCAAAAGTTTCCATGAGGTAAAGCCCTAAAAGGAAAGAGGGAAATAATGATAACAGTAATAATGTTTAAGGTTGAGGAAAACCCACTTTTTCAAAATTGGTATGGGGAAGTTTTGAGGAAACACTTGATTCATAATGGAAGATGTCTTATTAGGGGTAAATCTTAACAATAGTTCTTAAAGAATGCACAGCCATAATTGATTTTGAGAAATGCTGTTTCAGGTTTTTCTGCAGTTATTCTCATCATGCATCTTGAACCCTAGTCAAACACTGCCTTTCTCTTCCTTAAGTTCAAAAAAATGCAGTTGCTTATAATGATGGGACTTGTATATTGGTAGATGAAGTGAGAGTAATCATAGTCAAAACTCCTTATTTCATGAATGCTTGTGGTTTTTGGGCAGCAAGTGATTGTTTTGAGTGCACATTTTGTGAGTCTGCTTTTGAGAGGTTGGAAGAGGTGTTATTGAACTCTGTTTTCTCAGGGTTATACAAGTGAAAAAGTCACCTTTGGTAAGCTGTATCATTGGGAGTACAGTCTCATCAAAGAATTTCTTCCAAAGGAGTTCACATTCCCCTGCTACAGGAAGTAGCACAGCCTTAGACTGATGTGATACTCAGATTCCTGAAAATTTTTCTTTACTAACTATAATCGTATCAAGGTTCTCCATTCTTATTAAATTTGCTGGAGCTGAATTTCATCTACCATATACCAGACTGTGGACTCGTGGTGTAAATCATGTCTTTAAAGGACAGGAAATAGATCATAGGGCCCACACCTCCTGAGTTGTAGGGAGGTTTAAACTCAAACATCATACAACTGTTGGGGTTAGCCAGAGGTAAATAGGTCATATTTAGTGACACACAGGGAACAGCCAGGGCACACTAGTACAGCAACCAACCCGCGCTCTTTTAAACCAAAATATGTAAACATATGAAGACTGTATACAAGAAATTTGAAGGTTAAGGGACAGAAAAACTGAGAGAGAGAGAGAGAGAGAGAGAGAGAGAGAGAGATTTTGCATTCAAATACGAATAAAAACAAATGTTAGTAGTATTTAATTTGCTGACGAGATTATAATTGGCTACCCAAGCGCTGTGGGCTAATTAATTATGGAGTTTAATAACACTGCAGAATCTAAGGTAGAGAATGAACTGAGACTAGGGAAGCGTTCTAATTAATTATAACGGGCAATAATAATATGGAAAATGAGAAATTTCCTTTAAAAGTAGGTAAAATCAGAGCAAATGGAAAAGTCACTTTATTCAAATGGCAGAAATTTAGTAATTTATCAGTTTAGCTCCGCAGTGAATAATGGGGAAACTGACTTGTCGGCGATGGTTTGTATAGTTCGTATTTTATCAAATACATTATTTGAAACTTTATGTTTTGTGTGAATGATTCCTAAATGAAGGTGATCGTAGTATTTAGGGTTAAATGTGGGTTTAAGTAGGTGATAAAATTTAAAAGAAATTAACTGTAGTATTAAATATTAAGCCTTACCTTCGTAAGTCAAGGTTTATCTTGGTTTCCACAATTATAGTTAGAATACAGTAATCATGAAGACAACAGGTGTGCACCACCCCAAGCAGTACATATCACTAAGCTACATTATAAGTGACACCTCAACATGCGGACGAGGACAAAAAAAATAATCAGTTCGTCTAATTGAGGATTTTTATAGGATTTATTATTTTTTGGACTATATTACCAATTTTCACTAATTAACCATGTTTCGTTTAATATACATAACACTTAAACCCCTTATATATATATATTTATCTTTTTGTCTGTCATTTGATAAAATATATTTTCCAATTCGTAATGTCGCAAATATTGAATTATCCCAACAGGACAGTACCACTGTCCAGCATAGTCACTTGAAATCCCCAGCTGCCAGCACTATGGAGCTAAACTAACACATTACACAAACTGTATATCATTATGAAGGTTACAGGAAACTAGGAAGGTGTTTAAGTTTCATGTTGGTATAGTTTGGTCGTCAGGCATTTAATTCCTCACACAAGATGCCACAACTTGTGGATAACAAACATCCCAGCAATTAAATGTAAGTTGACAAAAATAATCGTATTTGTAAAATAAATGTAAGTTGTGTTAAAGGTGTGTTATTAGGGGAATGCAGATGATGGTTTAAGTGGGTTCTGTTGTTTTGTTTCACATTTACAGTTTCCTTGAGCTTCATATCCCTCCCCATTATGGATCGTGATAATGAAAAATTAACTGAATCCATCCACGGTTCCCTAGTCTTGATGTATTTTATGCAGTAAAGTTTACACTAATGTAGGTTTTCATATTTATTAAGGTATTGCTGTACTGTGGTAGTATCAGTACTGCAGTAATTTCAAGATTTGTATGTTTCGAGTGTAATCTTTTTGTCAGAATTGTTTTTCTGTTTATAGTAACTTTGTGCCGAGTTGATGACGATAATAAGTGTTATATACTCTAGTTTAATGCTTGAGAATATTTCATGTATCTGGTTAATTTTTTAAGATAAAAAGTAAACTTTAAGTCAGAAACTCCAAATTTTTCCTGTCATTATGTACTTCTGGGAAGATAAAAAAGATCTCATAGTCTTGATATAAGGAAAAGTCTGTATTACATCATTATTAGCTGTAGTATTGAGTAACTTTGCTCTGGAATGCAGGTATAGTGAGAGGATACAGTAAGTTTCAGAGCATGAATTTAAGCATATTCTTTGATAAAATATTAGAGAATGTGATAGTGGTATGAACAAATGTGGCATTTTTGTCTTTTTTTCTGGTGTTACCTTGCTGAAGTAGGGGGAAGCGATGCTGTTTTCTGTCGGGTGGGGTAGTGCCCGGAATGGATGAAGGTAAGCATGAATATGTATATGTGTATATATGTATATGTATGTGTATATATGTATATGTATGTGTATGTATATGTTTATATGTTATGTATGAGTGTGTGTATGGGCACTTATGTATATTGCACTTATGATATATGGCTGGATGGGTCATTCCTCGTCTCTCCTGGTGCTTCCTCACTGATGTGATCTAGTATATGGAGAGAATGAGTGAGGAAAGATTGACAAAGAGGATATATGTGTCAGAGGTGGAGGGAACAAGGAGAAGTGGGAGACCAAATTGGAGGTGGAAAGATGGAGTGAAAAAGATTTTGAGTGATCAGGGCCTGAACATGCAGGAGGGTGAAAGGCGTGCAAGGAATAGAGTGAATTGGAACGATGTGGTATACTGGGGCCGACGTGCTGTCAATGGATTGAACCAGGGCATGTGAAGCGTCTGGGGTAAACCATGGAAAGTTCTGTGGGGCCTGGATGTGGAAAGGGAGCTGTGGTTTCGGTGCATTATTACATGACAGCTAGAGACTGAGTGTGAACGAATGGGGCCTTTGTTGTCTTTTCCTAGCGCTACCTCGCACACATGAGGGGGGAGGGGGTTGTTATTACATGTGTGGCGAGGTGGCGATGGGAATGAATAAAGGCAGACAGTATGAATTGTGTACATGTGTATATATGTATATGTCTGTGTGTGTACATATATATATGTATATGTTGAGATGTATAGGTATGTATATTTGCGTGTGTGAATGTGTATGTATATACATGTGTATGTGGGTGGGTTGGGCCATTCTTTTGTCTGTTTCCTTGTGCTACCTCTAACGCGGGAGACAGCAACAAAGCAAAATAATAATAATAATAATTATTATTATCATTATTTTTTTTGAAATGGTTTGGACACATGGAGAGAATGAGTGAGGAAGAAGCAGGAGACCAAATTGGAGGTGGAAGGATGGAGTGAAAAAGATTTTGAGTGATTAGGGCCTGAACATACAGGAGGGTGAAAGGTGTACAAGGAATAGAGTGAATTGGAATTATTTAGTGTACTGTGGTTGACGTGCTGTCAATTGATTGAACCATCTGAAGCATCTGGGGTAAATCATGGAGAGGTCCGTAGGGCCTAGATGTGGAAAGGGAGCTGTGGTTTCAGTGCATTACACATGACAGCAAGGGACTTAGCAAATGAATGTGGCCTTTTTTTGTCTGTTCCTGGCACTGCCTTGCTGGAGGGGGGGATGCTATTTTGTGTGTGGCGGGGTGGCGACGGGATGGATGAAGGCAGCAAGAATGGTATGTACATGTGTATATATGTATTTGTCTGTGTGTTGATTTGTATGTATACGTTGAAATGTATAGGAATGTATATGTGCATGTGTAGGCGTTTAAAAGAATATATATATATATATATATATATATATATATATATATATATATATGTATATATATATATATATTTCTTTTATACTATTCACCATTTCCCGCATTAGCGAGGTAGCGTTAAGAACAGAGGACTGGGCTTTTGAGGGAATATCCTCACCTGGCCCCGTTCTCTGTTCCTTCTTTTTGGGAAAAAAAAAAAAAAAATGAGAGGGGAGGATTTCCAGCCCCCCGCTCCCTTCCCTTTTAGTCGCCTTCTACGACACGCAGGGAATATGTGGGAAGTATTCTTTCTCCCCTATCCCCAGGTGAGTCAGTTGTTGTTCGCTGATGATACAGCGCTGGTGGCTGATTCATGTGAGAAACTGCAGAAGCTGGTGACTGAGTTTGGTAAAGTGTGTGGAAGAAGAAAGTTAAGAGTAAATGTGAATAAGAGCAAGGTTATTAGGTACAGTAGGGTTGAGGGTCAAGTCAATTGGGAGGTGAGTTTGAATGGAGAAAAACTGGAGGAAGTGAAGTGTTTTAGATATCTGGGAGTGGATCTGGCAGCAGATGGAACCATGGAAGCGGAAGTGGATCATAGGGTGGGGGAGGGGGCGAAAATTCTGGGGGCCTTGAAGAATGTGTGGAAGTCGAGAACATTATCTCGGAAAGCAAAAATGGGTATGTTTGAAGGAATAGTGGTTCCAACAATGTTGTATGGTTGCGAGGCGTGGGCTATGGATAGAGTTGTGCGCAGAAGGATGGATGTGCTGGAAATGAGATGTTTGAGGACAATGTGTGGTGTGAGGTGGTTTGATCGAGTGAGTAACGTAAGGGTAAGAGAGATGTGTGGAAATAAAAAGAGCGTGGTTGAGAGAGCAGAAGAGGGTGTTTTGAAGTGGTTTGGTCACATGGAGAGAATGAGTGAGGAAAGATTGACCAAGAGGATATATGTGTTGGAGGTGGAGGGAACGAGGAGAAGAGGGAGACCAAATCGGAGGTGGAAAGATGGAGTGAAAAAGATTTTGTGTGATCGGGGCCTGAACATGCAGGAGGGTGAAAGGAGGGCAAGGAATAGAGTGAATTGGAGCGATGTGGTATACCGGGGTTGACGTGCTGTCAGTGGATTGAATCAGGGCATGTGAAGCGTCTGGGGTAAACCATGGAAAGCTGTGTAGGTATGTATATTTGCGTGTGTGGACGTATGTATATACATGTGTATGGGGGGGGTTGTGCCATTTCTTTCGTCTGTTTCCTTGCGCTACCTCGCAAACGCGGGAGACAGCGACAAAGTATAATAAAAAAAAAATAAATATATATATATATATATATATATATATATATATATATATATATATATATATATATATATATATATATATATTTTTTTTTTTTCATACTATTCACCATTTCCCGCATTAGCGAGGCAGCGTTAAGAACAGAGGACTGGGCCTCTGAGGGAATATCCTCACCTGGCCCCCTTCAATGTTCCTTCTTTTGGAAAATTGAAAAAAAAAGAGAGGGGAGGATTTCCAGCCCCCCAGCTCCCTCCCCTTTTAGTCGCCTTCTACGACACGCAGGGAATACGTGGGAAGTATTCTTTCTCCCCTATCCCTAGGGATATATATATATATATATATATATATATATATATATATTTATATATATGTGTGTGTGTGTGTGTGTGTGTATGTGGGTGGGTTGGACCATTCCTTGTCTGTTTCCTTGCGCTACCTCGCTAATGCGGGAGATGACAGTTAAGATAAAAAAAAAAAATTAGTACTATTATTATACTTAACCGCTGTTTCCTGCGTCAGTGAGGTAGCACCAGGAGACAGACAAAGAATGGCCCATCCACTCACATACACATATATACATAAACACCCATGTATGCACATATACATACACATACATATCAACATATACACATACACAGACATATACATATGTAAGTATTCATATTCACTTGCTTGCTTGCCTTCATCCATTTCTGTCTACCTCGCCACACAGGAAATAGCTTTGCTAGCCCCCACTTCAGTGAGGTGGTGTCAGGAAGACACAAAAAAGGCAACATTCATTCACACTCAGTCTCTAGCTGTCTTGTGTAATGCGCCAAAACCACAGCTCCCTATCCACATCCAGGCTCCAATGGATTGAACCAGGACATGTGAAGTGTCTGAGGTAAACCATGGAAAGTTTTGTGGGGCCTGGATGTGGAAGGGGAGCTGTGGTTTCAGTGCATTACACGAGACAGTGTGAAGGAATGTGGCCTTTGTTGTCTTTTACAAGCGCTACTTCTCGCGCATGCATGTGGGGGCAGGGGGTTGCCATTTCATGTGTGGCAGGGTGACAACGGGAATGGATGAAGGCAGTATGTGTGAATATATACATGTGTATATATGTATATGTCTGTGTATGTATATGTATGTGTACGTTGAAATGTGTAGGTATGTATATGTGCATGTTTGGGCATTTATGTGTATACATGTGTATGTGGGTGGGTTGGGTTATTCTTTCGTCTGTTTCCTTGCGTTTCCTCGCTAATGTGGGAGACAGCGACAAAGTATGATAAATGAATATATAAATAATAATTATGATAATAATAGGGATAGGAGAGAAAGAATACTTCCCACATATTCTTTACAAGTTGTAAAAGGTGACTAAAAGGGGAAGGAGCAGGGGGGCTTGAAATCCTCACCTCAGTTTTTTAATTTTCCAAAAGAAGGAACAGAAAAGGGGGCCAAGTGAGGATATTCCCTCCAAGGCTCAGTCCTCTGTTCTTAATACTACCTTGCTAACTTGGGAAATGGTGAATATGTATGAAAATAAAAAAAAAAAATAATAATACAGCGCTGATGGCTGCCTCGGGTGAGAAACTGCAGAAGCCGGTGACCGAGTTTGGTAAAGTGTGTGAAAGAAGAAAGCAGAGAGTAAATATGAATAAGAGCAAGGTTATTAAGTACAGTAGGGTTGAGGGACAAGTCAATTGGGAGGTAAGTGTGAATGGAGAAAAACTGAAGAAGATGTCTGGGAGTGGATTTGGCAGTGGATGGAACCATGGAAGCGGAAGCAAGTCCTAGGGTGGGGGAGGGGGCGAAAGTTCTGGGAACGTTGAAGAATGTGTGGAAGGCGAGAACATTATCTCAGAAAGCAAAATTGGGTATATTTGAAGGAATAGTGATTCCAACAATGTTATGTGGTTGCAAGGCGTGGGCTGTAGATAGGGTTGCGTGGAGGAGGGTGGATGTGTTGGAAATGAGATGTTTGAGGACAATATGTGGTGTGAGATGGTTTGACCAAATAAGTAATGAAAGGGTAAGAGATATGTGTGGTGATAAAAAGAGTATGGTTGAGAGAGCAGAGGAGGGTGTATTGATATGGTTTGGTCTCATGGAGAGAATGAGTAAGGAAAGATTGACAAAGAGGATATCTGTGTCTGAGGTGAAGGGAACGAGAAGTGGGAAGCCTAAAGAAGAAGTGGGGGCCTAAACATGCAGGAGGGTGAAAGGCGTGCAAGGAATAGAGTGAATTGGAACGATGTGATATACCGGGTTTGACATGCTATCAGGGCAGGTGAAGCAACTGGGGTAAACCATGGAAAGTTTTGTGGGGCCTGGATGTGAAAAGGGAGCTGTGGTTTTGATGCATTATACATGACAGCTAGAGAGTGTGGATGAATGTGGCCTTTGTTATATTTTCCTAGCGCTACCTTGCGCACGTGAGGGGGGAGGGGGTGTCATTTCATGTGTGGTGGGGTGGCGAAGGGAATGAATAAAGGCAGCAAGTATGAATTGTGTACATGTGTATATATGTATATGTCTGTGTATGTATATATATATATATATACATTGAAATGTATAGGTATGAATATGTGCGTATGTGGACGTTTATGTATATACATCTGTATGTGGGTGGGTTGGGCCATTCTTTCATCTGTTTCCTTGCGCTACCTCACTAACGCGGGAGACAGCAACAAAGTATGATAATAATAATAATAATAAATGATGATAAAAATAGTGAATGTCGCTCAGGCACATTGAACAATTCCTCAGAAAATATTTTTCAATTTTGGAAACTTACATTTTTATCATAATTCATGTTATGTTGTATCCACATCATCAGTTTAGGTGGCTTGGCTTTGCTATAGGGGCAACAGTATGTTCTCAAAACTGGAAATGGGATAACTTAAAAACCTAGTTTCATCTGCTACATTTATTATTTCATTCAGCACAACAATATACAACCTTAAAGCATTAATGTACATAGATTACATTTTTGTATTTACAAGATCTTTCTAGTTACTGTAACTAGACATGGAATATGTTGATAAGTTTCCATATTTAAAAGAATAATATATACATTGGTTACAAGTTTTCAGTTAGTTGAATATAAAGAAATACCTAAGGCTTATAAACCGGATTTATAGCCACATGAAACATTTGGAATGAGATCTTTTATCTGAAAATGAATGAAGAGTTGCATAAGGAAAATTTGAAATAGTTAATAAATACTAACTTATATAAAAAAAATTGCAAATGCACCATAGCCTGCTCAGGGTGCAAGACAAAATGTGTAAATTGCAGATTGTCCAAGTCTCTGATCCCCATTATGCCTTAGATAAAAATTTCACTTTATCTAGGTCAAGGCTATGGACCAATCGCTTATATCACATGGAGAGCAATTAGGAAGCCAAATCAAGAACTCCTAGTTAGCAAGATCTTTTATTTTTCCTTGGAAGACACGTAGCCACTGAAAAGTCTTGCAAGAATATAAATTTTTCATTACTTTTTTTGAGCAGGGATACTGAAAAAATTATAAAAATACTAATGACATATTATTAGTCTTGAAAGTATTTTTGAAGCAATTTTGGCAAAATTAGGGGATGAATAGTAAAATTATTGCTTAAAGAAACCTAGTTAAATGATTGTGAACACTCAAAGTGCAATTCTTTTGGATTATAGCAATGATTACCAGGTAGAATAGAACTTTAGGCACCCTTTACATGTAACCAGATTCTGGTGCACCGCCAAATTTAACAACTGAGCCCATATCAGTGATATTTGCAATTGTGTCAGTTTCATTATTCTTGAAAAAGACAATAAAAATATCCACTTTTTATAATTATTAATGACACAATCCTACTGCTCCTCTTATGGGGCCTCTGCAGCTTCAAGTACATGCTCCAATCAGAAGCAGGGATATCATATTCTTCTTTGGAATGAGTTCTTAGACAAGATTCTACTCCTTTACATCTACTGCTGATGATACAACCTTGCTGAGAATGGCTTTTCTTTCACAGTGTAATCACATGCAGGCAGAGTCTGGCAACACCAACATCCACTGTATAGCAATCAAATTAAATTAGAATATGATTCACACGAGCACAGTAATCATTTATGAAAAACCTATATGAAACATATATTGATTCATGCAAGTGTAACAGTTTTTAATCATCTTGAGAATAGGTAATAAAAACTTTAAAAAGAATAGAAGGTAATAACTAAGGAAACTTATTATAAATAGATAACTTGTACATATGTTAGTTGTTTTAGCAACTGCTTCAAACCAGACCTATATGTGACCTAATTATCAAATTTGATTTGAGACCCTAGAATATTGACTGGTAATCATAACTCTGCCTCTGAATGAAATTTTAAATTGACACATTTCTAAGGCAGTACCTAATTTGAAAAAAAAAAATGCAATAGTATCCCCTATTCCCTCACATGCATGCACAACTTACATCATTTTATGGCAATATCAACTGCTTTCCCTTCCACTTGCTTACTACAAGGATCCGTGATTAATTCTCTTCATACAGTCCCCCAGTAACCACTGCCATCACAAAATAATACAAAATCTGTTTAAGAGTCACTGATCCATTAAATATAGAACCTCACGGTCTGTCATCATTTACCTTGTATTGACGATAAGTGAAGGCTTGGGTAGTTTCTGAAGTGCGTTAGTTTTACTGGCACAGAAAGAGCAAACTCACAGTTAAAATTTAACAGGAACAAGGCTAATTTGGACCTTTTTATGAAGTCACATAGTATTATCTGACCATGTAAGGGTTAAAAGTATTAAAATACTGTGAAGACATTTACAAAAATTATGGATAATTATGTAAAACCAGATTTACAATGTAGATTTTTTTGTTTCACCATGATTATCAGGTATTCTTTTTTTATCCTTAGAATGATAAAGGAACTACAAAAAATGACATTATAAAGAGCAGTTGTTTGTTTGCATTATATGACCTTAAACCTTAAACCTTGAGTAAGGAATTGCTGTATCCAAGCAAATTAGCAACTGTCCTAAACAGCACATTCAGCTTCTAAAAATGAAATTGGATACATCTTTCAAACCAAGTTAACTACTGTGATGCAACAGTGATCTCCCTTAAAAAGATTACTACAAAAATTGATTGATACCTGGGGTAATCTTTGGGGGTCTTCTACCTTCACAGCCCAGGCTAGCCTCAGGCTACCAAAAAATATTGCAAACTGTACAATCACAGTAATATTCATTACCTGCTCATGCTGCTCCACTAACAATATTTGAGTTTATACAAGAACAGCACATTTTCTAGATTCATGAAGCATTGGCTTAACAATAAATTCAATGCCTCTTAAAAACTGATATCCAGAAGAAAATATATATGCATATGGCAAGTTCTGCAGCATCAACTGTTCAAGGTGACATCTACTCCCCTCCTGACCCTTCTCTAAATGAAGTATATTAACACGTTACAATTACATCTCCCAGATTTTGTGGTGATATGACAAGGTGTTGTACATATACTTTTGAACATGGCAAACATGACAGAAATTTGCAGTAAGAAATTGGTATTTTTCAAGAAATCTAGACTACTACCATAATTTGTGATTTTGACCTATCATAATGGGGAGACTGAGGATAATTTGTGTCACAATTATTAAGGTTTAACAGAGGTGCATGGCAGATGCCATTTAGGACTTTTTTCCTAGTATAAATGCAATTTAATTGTATTTTTATGCAGTGCAGTAATTACACTTACCAAGTCTATATGCAATATTTCTGAAAAAAGTATTTACACTAATATTTGTACAGCATACAGTATTATTCAGTGTAGCACCAGTATTAAATTGGAATATTTTCTTAAGGAATAAAACAAAAGAATATGCATCAATGAAATCTGCACAAATACAGTTTATACTCTATATTTACAGAAATTATCTCTTGCAAAACTAGCCTCATGTAGCTCTCAAGAAGAAGCACCTACATTCAGTTACTGAGGAACCGTGGAGAGAAAGTAAGCATAAGTATGGCTGGACCAGAAATTTTATAACAAGTCTGCTGATATTAACTTCACGCATACAAACATTTTCTCCATGTATACATGAAGCATAGATTAAA
Source organism: Panulirus ornatus (assembly GCF_036320965.1). NCBI lineage: Eukaryota > Metazoa > Arthropoda > Malacostraca > Decapoda > Palinuridae > Panulirus > Panulirus ornatus. The sequence continues at coordinate 1,099,074 of NC_092249.1, read as the reverse complement.
TAGGATGTCAATATACATTTGTATAATATAATAACAACTTGATGGCATGATATCAGCTTCAACCATTGTTAAGAAACATGCATGTCTGTGGATGGATACAAAGTATTGCCTGATCAGGTTGTCTACACAAATCACTCCAAGTTTGTTGAGTCTTGCTTCAGGGTAAACAAATAAACAGCTCTCATCCTCTATCCATGCTAGGTGGCCTTGGAATGGATGGTCATGTATGCAAGTGTTTTACTGACATATTCAAACTAAAAACAATATCAAAACTACAGATACGCTAGGGTGATTCTACCGAGATAAAAGTCTATGTTTAAAAGACTACGATAAAGCAACCATAATCAAACAAATACTTCTTGCTTTGATTTAGGTTTTACTTTCGACGATGTTCTTAGGCCTCTGTCACTTGAGAAACAGAAAACATAACCATCATGGCTTGCATGTGCCCTTTTATCTAATTTATTACCATGTGAAATTTTAAAACTTGAGGTACTCTTCATGGATATGTGGTCATTAAGAACTTCTCTTGGTAATGTCTGGCTTGAGGAAACTGTTGGACAAAGAGTTAACATGCCTGTGAAGGATTGTGTTGGAAGTTTCTGCAGTTCTTGGGAGCCTTTATAAAGAGTTGAAACAGGGATCATATGACTGTTTTTAATTGGTAGGTATGTAGATCCAGTAGGCTCTCTTTTATACAAAGTGGTGGCAGGGGTTGACAGATTTAGCTCAGTTGGTAATAATGTGTTCTCATTAACAGTGTTGTTAGCTTTACTACAGTAACAGTCATCTTTTTTTACACAACTGTCACTATCTGCTATACTTTCTAATGCAAGGGGCTCGGAATTTCTTGGCTTCCAACAGTCTTCATTCTGTTTCAAGTGCTTGTTCCTTGTGAAGGTGTTGAGTACCTTTAAGTTAGTTGCCTTTGGAAATGTATGCATTTCATCAAATTTTCCACCAACACTGTTATCTTCCTTAGCAGCAAGCTCAAGATCATGATATTCATCATCAGCTTTTATGCAATTGACAGTATATGGCTTAGAATTGAAAACTGTACAAATATCTGAAAAGGACTCAAAAGCACAATTTTTTGAAAGGGACTTACTGGAGTTAGAAAGCCTGCCTTGCACACATTCCAGCTTATTCAAAGCATTTTCTGGGGAACATTTCATTTGTCTCTGAAAAGACAGCTTATCCTCCCTTAGGGATGTCCTGGTAAAATTTCTCTGTGCATTATTCCTGTAGGTTGAGGATTCTCTCAGAGATGCTCCAGCAAAGGACCTGGCTTTAAGGAGCACTCGGTTGTAGGTGGCCATATCTGAGGAGAGCCTGAAAGACTCAGGACGGGCACTATGATTCCTATTCCTAGAAGATGGCGGAATAGAAACTTTGGTACGAACAAAATGCCATTCTCCAAGACATGGATTTCTAAGGCTACCAACAAATGTCTTATCAGTGTTTCGGTTTCTGGTATCTGGATCACTAGTAGGAAAATAACAACTGCTCTTGGAAGTGCTGACTGAACACTGAGAGGTACCGTTCGAGAAAGATGATTCATTATCATTATTAATGGTAATGTTGATCTTAAAGTCCTCATTAGTTGTAATGTTGAATCTTCTGTTATTTTTTTTGCTTGTAAAGTTTGTGGCAGTAGTGTTGTTGCATTTTTCAAAAACATTTTCTTCTATGGTACTACTACTCCCATGTTTGATGTCCAAGTCATTCTTGATACCATTGTTATTGTTAGCATTGGCAATTTTGTTACCAGTCTTGGTGAATGTGTGGGTCACGGTAACGAAGTTGTGGTGTGCTCTATTGCACTGGACCTGAAAAGGAAACATATACTACAGTACTACAAAACTGAACATGGGTATGTGATGTCCCCATGTTTGTTTAATTTGTTTATGGATGGGATGGTTAGGGAGGTAAGTGCTAGAGTTTTGGAGAAAGGGGTGAGTATGCAGTCTATTGGGGATGAGAGGGCCTGGAAAGCGAGTCAGCTGTTGTTCGCCGATGATACAGCTCTGGTTGCTGATTTGAGTGAGAAACTGCAGAGGTTGGTGACTGAGTTTGGAAAAGTGTGTGAAAGGAGAAAGTGGAGAGTAAATGTGAATAAGAGCAAGGTTATTAGGTTCAGCAGGGTTGAGGGAGAAGTTAATTAGGATGAAAGCTTATAGGGAGAAAAATTGGAGGAAGTGAAGGGTTTTACCCATCTCGGAGTGGACTTAGCTGCGAAGAGAACCAAGAAAGCGGAAGCGAGTCACATGGTGGGGGAGGGGGTGAAGGTTCTGGGAGTAATGAAAAATGTGTGGAAGGAGAGAACATTATCTCAGAGAGCAAAAATGGGTATATTTGAAGGAATAGTAGTTCCAACAATTTTATATGGTTGCGAGGCATGGGTTATAGATAGGGTCGTACAGAGGAGGGTGGATGTGTTGGAAATGAAATGTTTGAGGACAGTATGTGGTATGAGGAGGTTTGATTAAGTAATAAAAGGATGAAATGAAAGGATGAGAGATATGTGGAAATAAAAAATGTGTGGTTGAGGTAGCAGAAGAGGGTGTGTTGAATGGTTTGGACATATGGAGAGAATGTGCGAGGAAAGATTGACAAAGAGGATATATGAGTCAGAGGTGGAGGGAATAAGGAGAAGCGAGAGACCAAATTGGAGGTGGAAGGAAGGAGTGAAAAGAGACTTTGAGCAATCGGGGCCTGAACATACAGGGTGAGAGGCGTGCAAGGAATAGAGTGAATTGGAACAATGTGGTATACCAGGGTTGATGTGCCATCAGTGGACCGAACCAGGGCATATGAAACGTCTGGGGTAAACCATGGAAAGGTCTGTGGAGCTTGGATATGGATAGGGAGCAATGGTTTCGGTGCATTACACATGAGCACTACAGACTGAGTGTGAATGAATGTCATGCTCTGCAGGACCCACTCATGTAACATATCCTCTGGTGGCACTTACCTCCTGGTCTGGCTCTCTCTGACCTCTGTCTCTTTAGTACACCAAAGCTATTCTTGCTAGTATAATGCCTCTATGATATTATACAAATAAAATTAATGCCAAAGGACGTTACCATGCAGTGAACAAGTGAATTCTCCAAAGTTGAATGTGACTGGAGTGTCTTTTGACCAAGTATTAAGTCTATCATCATTGTAGTAGTTGGTGATAGACCAGTCTCACCACAGAGTCAACATAAGGCAAGTGGAAGACATATGGAAGAGGCAATTCTCCTACACCTACTGCTGAAGAAGTTACCAAGGTACTCACAGTTGAGACTGTTTGGCTAAGACATACTAACTCTGAGCCCATGTGGCAGTAAGGCCAGATGGTGTCATATGTCTCTGTTGATTTGTACAATGGAGCCTCATGGAAGGATATGGCCAGAAGGGTACTGGTCCTGCTGGTGAGCCCATGTGGCAGTAAGGCCAGATGGTGTCATATGTCTCTGTTGGTTTGTGCAATGGAGCCTCATGGGAGGATATGGCCAGAAATGTACTGGTCCTGCTAGTAAGTAACCACTCCAGATGCAGCCACTCTTTTAGGGGTATGATTTACCTATCTGGTTATTCAACAAGCATGACATATATGTTGCTACAAGCCAGTTATATTCCCAAAACTGGTGACTTTCACTGTAAGAACAAAATGGGAAAAAAGGAACTATATGTGATTACAGTTCAGTGTGTATTGCCAGTCCAGTTTTATCAAAATTTGGTTGCAAAGAGAAAGGCACGATGAAGGTTAACAGTTCAAGTTGAAAAAATAACAATACTGGTTATATCTTTATACAAGTCAGGTTTACAATCTCTGACACAGCAGCCTGACAGACCTTACTAATTCATGGTAACGTAAAAGAAGTAAACATTGTTAGTAATGAAAGCAAGTCCGAGACAACCAATAATATATCTAATATATGTAAATTAATATTCATCACACCATTTTATTGCAAAGTTAGTTTGAGTACATAATATTAGTAAAAGGGATATGCAGAGGAAGCATTAGCTGTGACCTACCTTGCCAGAGAAGGGAGTGACCTTCCCCAACAACACACATACACACACACTTAGATTTCTTCGAAAGTGAGCTCCATGTTAAATAAAATGGAAGGTTGGATGGATTGTACCTATATAATCACCGCAGAGCTAAACGACTACAAATTAAACATACCCATAACTGGTTATCCCCTTTATGTCTTGATTATAACCACCAATTCTTCTTCATCTCTAAACAAAGCAATTCTGTAGCCTCCTTTAATGTACTACTGAGCATTCCTTTTTTTTTTTTCCCCCTATATTCTTTATCTGGTGCATGATCTTGACAAAAAAATAATCTTTTATTTACTTCTATCAATCTCCTTTTTTATTAATCTTTCTAATTTTGGTGCCATCCACTGTTCAGCTAGATCCTTCAGTGTTCAATTGTCAGCTCCTTTGTCTATGACCATCTGTAAAAATCTTCCTTGTTTAGAAAACAAGCTCTGATCCTATATTTCATCAACCACACCATACATCTTCATTAATCCATCTCTAACTGTGCATAATTTTCTTTTTCGGCTTTACTTGATATCCCATTTAGGTCTGTAAAACTCACAGGTCTATGTTCCACTACATCAATCTTAATGCTTTGCATGTATTTGATCAGCTACTACAATTGCTCCTTTTGCATCTCTCTGTTGACTATTTTCAATTGCTCTTATGCACTCCTCTGTCCACTATTTACTATTTTCAGTACATTCTGTATGTGAGAGAGTAATTTACTTTAGCTTGAACAGCCTTTGGGACAGAAAATACCAATTTGATCTTATTTACTTTTTAATGAATTTCCCTCTTCCTGAATTCCATGAACTTTGTTCACACCCACTCACTACATTTTCAGATCCTCATGTTCCTCTTTCATCTCATGACGCTTTTCATTATCTTCAATTTGATTCCTCATTTTCATCTAAAACTGTTAACATCTGATCAAGTCATCTTGTTACACCATACATAGTACACAAGCCCACAAACACACATCTTGTTACAGCTAAGAGGCAGCACAAGTTCTTTAGTTATGGAGACTGTTGCCGTGGCCACCCCTTCGAGGGAATTTCCAAATGGAACAGGCATCAGAGAGATACACAGCTAGATAGTTACAACTGGAAACTTTCAAGAACCACACCTACACTTATACAATGAAAAAGTCTAGCCCATTTAATCAGCAAAAATCAATTATTTGCAATTTCTATTAAAAGCTCATCTCTAATACATGAGTATATCCCCTTACAGTATAAGTACTCCATGAGTGTATCCCTTAACACCAAATCACCCTCGATATGAGTTTATCCCTTGATATAAGCTTATCCCCTTGGCATAAAAACATTCAGCAACGTGGAAGTATCCCCTGATATGAGGGGTATCCCTGAGCATGAATGTATCGTGCACCTCCTGACGTGAAAGTAACGCCTGATATGAGGATAGCTCTTGAATGTATCTCGGCACAAGTGTACCATTTGACATGGACGTGGCCATTAGTATAAGTGTATCCCTTGATATGAGGAGTCTCTTGAATATATCTCGCCATGAGTATACCCCTTGATGTAAGTGTGTCCCTTGGCACGAGTGTAAAGCTTGACACGAATGCATTTTACATGAAAGTATCCGATAATGGGTACAGGAAGTTGCAAACGAGGGAAACCAGTTACTTTCCCTCAGGTAAGTCGCACATGATACGGCCACAAGGTTTGCTTTTCAAATTTCCCACCACTTATGGTACAAGTGATCATCATTATCGACTCATGACAATACTACAGGCAATACTTACACCATGTAAGTAATGCTAGTATTCTGAGGGTTACCATTCTAACGATTGGTTATTGGAATATCCCTAAGGGGAAGAGCTAAGATGGCAACGGTGATCCAAGACTTTAACATAACCTTAATTCTTGGCTGTTTATTTCTGTAAGAGGAAGAGAGGCACTAACAACACAGACCTGCCGGTGCCACGTTGTCAGTAGAACGGGACATTTGATGACGGCATAACAGCAGGCTACAACCACCATTCACACAAGTAAGAATGTAAAACATCTAAGTAAAGAAGGCTATGCAGTAAGAATGGAACTTCAAAAGGCAGAATGGAAATTCGCAAAACATTAGCATAAAACGTGTGCGCGAAAATTACAGTTAGTATAGTGAGTAAAGTGAAGGACTAAGGTATTCGGTGAGTAGATCTGTCCCGGTGCTAGTATAGTTGGTGAGGTGTTGGTGGAAGCAATTGTGGTCATACCGTTACATAATGAGTGCCTCCCGGTAGATGGGTCGCTCCGTTGTCACCGTATTCTTCGGGTACAGGGTAGACGTGACGGCAGAGCTGGAGCGTGGGCGGTGAGCCGGGATGCTTAGGCTGACACCAGTACTGGCTTCTAACACCGCCCCACTCCCACATGGCACACATTGGCCTTCATGGTCTCTCCGCATCGTCAGATGCGCCGAAGACGACCGTCGACGGTTGCGGGCAGTAGGGGCGTATGACTTGCGAGAGCGCATGAAGGCCAAGTTGGCCGGGCCTGCGGAATCCAATTGGCTGTGATGGGCCGCGTGTGGACTGGTAATGGCCCTGTGGAAGGCGTGGTGCGTGGGGCTGGAGTCCGGGCTAGTGTGTAGAGCCTGGAATGAAGCAAGCTAAACTACCCTACTAGCTCGACGGCACCTCAATAACTTTACAATTACATCTACATTCTCTACCAGGTAGACCTACTGCTGCCAAACTTAAAATGGTACTAACATTCTGATATTCAAGACTAGTTTATAGATGTATTACATTAAGCAGATGACGGCTGGCGTCTCCCTACAAGAGTCAAAAGTGTGGGGGTTAAGACAAAACATTATTAACCGACACAGCTAGTAATCCTTAACAATATGTTTTATACAAAGGAGTTATTAACATTACAACCTATACAACATTAATAGTCTTACCTTGCGTAATGAAACTCAAGTTAAACAAAACTACAAAGGACACAGCATTAATTTAAATCTAAGGTATATTGCTGAACTTATTAGGTTTAATACATAGGAAAATGTAAAGATGCCGTCTGATATTTATACTAAAGACAGGAGTGCTTATGAGAAGATTCATGAGTACGAGCCTGGAAACATGAGGAGAGGGGGAAGGCGCCCCACCTAGTGTAACGTGATTATACACTACGTACACTATTCCCTCCTCACACAATCACATCCACTGTCGTTCTCTCCTGCTTCATTAACCAGATATGTCCAGCCACAACCTAGAGGCCATCATGATAATGTTTAGGGTAGCATAACATGCACTGTGTAATGCCAGTCTTCCGCTGGTATATACCGCCGCACTCGCCAGTCGCACACATTACTAGTACTGAAAAAAATCAAACTGGTAAACAGTCACTATAGGGACACATCAGTTTCATAATACTTTAGGGAAAAATCAAATGTGATTGTTCAGTTGCATACAAAGCAAACACTGGTAAAATTACTGAAAAAGTAATCTAGGAATAAGCAGGCAACCATGACTGTTAATGTCGCACAAAGTAAAACTTGTTGCTGCCGTTTTCTTTCTTGGAAGATTTATATTTTTGTTGTATCAGTGAAGTGATGCGCCTGACGTACCGGTCAATGTCGGTCTCCTTTAACCAGGATCACGTGATGGTGGCTAGCAGACTTACTGTGTTACTACTACCAGTGGCGGTACCATAACACTTCCTGGCCCAGTGAAGGCAGCGTCACAGTTCCTGGGACAGGGTAAGGCAGCGTCACAGTTCCTGGGACAGGGTAAGGCAGCGTCACAGTTCCTGGGACAGGGGAAGGCAGCGTCAGAGTTCCTGGGACAGGGGAAGGCAGCGTCACAGTCCCTGGGACAGGGTAAGGCAGCGTCACAGTTCCTGGGACAGGGTAAGGCAGCGTCACAGTTCCTGGGACAGGGGAAGGCAGCGTCACAGTCCCTGGGACAGGGGAAGGCAGCGTCACAGTCCCTGGGACAGCGGAAGGCAGCGTCACAGTTTCTGGATCAGGGCAAATTGACGTCAGACTCATAGTTCCTTCGTCGTAAGAGGTCGGCGTCATAGTGCCTAGGTTAAGGCAGATCATGATTATGGCTCCTATGTTAGGGAAGATAAGCGTCACACTTCCTTGTACAGAGAAGCCAGGGTCAGGAGAGGTCAACGACACAGTTCCTAGGTCTGGAGAGGTCAATCTCACACTTTCTAGACCAGGGGAGGTCAACGGCACAGTTCCTGGGTCAGGAGAGGTCAACGTCGCAATTTCTGGGTCATAGTTTCGGGGTCAGAAGAGGTCAGCGGTACACATCCTGGGTCAGGAGGTCAATATCAGTTCCTGGGTCAAGAGGTCAATATCACAGTTCTTGGGTCGAGGTCAACATCACAGTGCCTGGATCAGGAGAGGTCAATGTCATAATTCCAGGGTCAGGAGAGGTCAGTGGTACAGTTCCTGGGTCAAAAGAGGTCAGCGGTACAGTTCCTGGGTTAGGAGAGGTCAGCGGTATAGTTTCTGGGTCAGGAGAGGTCAAAGTCATAGTTCCTTGGTCAAGGGAGGTCAACGGCACAGTTCCTGGGTCAGAAGAAGTCAGCGGTACAGTTCCTGGGTCAGGAGAGATCAGCAGTATAGTTCCTGGGTCAGGAGAGGTCAGTGGTACAGTTCCTGGGTCAGGAGAGATCAGCAGTACAGTTCCTGGGTCAAGAGAGGTCAGTGGTACAGTTCCTGGGTCAGGAGAGGTCAGTGGTACAGTTCCTGGGTCAGGAGAGGTCAGTGGTACAGTTCCTGGGTCAGGAGAGGTCAGCTGTACAGTTCCTGGGTCAGGAGAGGTCAGTGGTACAGTTCCTGGGTCAGGAGAGGTCAGCTGTACAGTTCCTAGGTCAGGAGAGGTCAGCTGTACAGTTCCTAGGTCAGGAGAGGTCAGCTGTACAGTTCCTGGGTCAGGAGAGGTCAGCTGTACAGTTCCTGGGTCAGGAGAGGTCAGCTGTACAGTTCCTGGGTCAGGAGAGGTCAGCTGTACAGTTCCTGGGTCAGGAGAGGTCAGCTGTACAGTTCCTGGGTCAGGAGAGGTCAGCTGTACAGTTCCTGGGTCAGGAGAGGTCAACAGTACAGTTCCTGGGTCAGGAGAGGTCAGCTGTACAGTTCCTGGGTCAGGAGAGGTCAGATGTACAGTTCCTGGGTCAGGAGAGGTCAACAGTACAGTTCCTGGGTCAGAAGAAGTCAGCGGTACAGTTCCTAGGTCAGGAGAGGTCAGCTGTACAGTTCCTGGGTCAGGAGAGGTCAGATGTACAGTTCCTGGGTCAGGAGAGGTCAACAGTACACTGGGTCAGAAGTCAGCGGTACAGTTCCTGGGTCAGGAGAGGTCAGCTGTACAGTTCCTGGGTCAGGAGAGGTCAGCTGTACAGTTCCTGGGTCAGGAGAGGTCAACAGTACAGTTCCTGGGTCAGAAGAAGTCAGCGGTACAGTTCCTAGGTCAGGAGAGGTCAGCTGTACAGTTCCTGGGTCAGGAGAGGTCAGCTGTACAGTTCCTGGGTCAGGAGAGGTCAGCTGTACAGTGCCTGGGTCAGGAGAGGTCAGTGGTACAGTGCCTGGGTCAGGAGAGGTCAGTGGTACAGTTCCTGGGTCAGGAGAGGTCAGTTGTACAGTTCCTGGGTTATGGGAGGTCAGATCCCTTGCCACATCACATCAATCGGTGCCTCATTACTCTGCCAACACGACACTCTAGATAATGTGTGGACACCTACATGTAGCGGCGCCGTACACACAAACACGTACACTCACACACACAAAGCCGTGCACTACTACGATCACTTAATGGAGGATCTTGCAAACACCATTATGACAAACTCCCCAAAACTAACATTATGGCTATCCAGTGTTCCAGTGTCAACAAATCTCGCAACATTATGAAAATTCTCGTTCTTTTGACATCTCTAAGAATAGAGGCTGGTGCTCTGGTCATGGTCAACCCCCAGCGGCAGAAAGGGTCATCCGTTACGCAAATGACAAAAGGCGCCTCGTATTGGAAGAGAAACTGATGGAGTCAGACAGAAGAATGAGATAAACAGACCAAAAGTATGGAAGTTAAGAACCATTGGCCGATCTTAGTGATACCAACGCTAAGTATGAAAGTTGGAGGCCTGTCGGGTACCCCTTGACATGGTGGCCTGTCAGGTGCCCCCTGATATGGCGGCCTGTCCGGTGTCCCCTGATACGGTCAGTGGAGGAAGCAAGACACTAACACTGAATAAACAGCAAGACAAAGTATCACAAAGAGTGCATCACATCACAGACCTGCGGAAGAAAGGAATTCCAGACGAGAAGTGGCAGAGGCAGAGGCCATAACTGCTTCTGAAAACTTGTGTCTAGAGGGAAGACGGAACACCAGTGGTCCAATTTCTCCATGTAAGGTCGGCAGGACCATTTATAAAACTGGAGTTACTCTGATCTCTACAACAATGTACTGTAACTCTGAAAGAAATACATTAATTCTGGAAGCAGACTAGGCTAGGCTAGTGTAGTGATGAGTAACCAAGGTTATCAGCTTACTTAAGTCTACTGTCTGATTCCAGGTGTCAATAAAAGACTCTTACCACAATATCAAGACAACACGAAACATGATGGTTCACAACACAGTTGAACTGATGTGGTGAAAATGTTATCAGGCAGCTGGGTCTCGCAGAGTTATACCCGAAGCAAGATGTACTCGGTGAGCAGGAGAGGAAAAATGACCTTCCATGATAATACTGGTGATGTATGTATGTACATGAAACAGAAGGCAGGTGTTGAAATAGATAAAGAAAGTAGTACAGTTGTTGATCTTAACAACATGGGAAGGAGCAGGAGGAGCATCAGGTATCAGTCAGCACCTATGCAAGCCACCACGTGGGTCTGCTACACACTACAGGGAGAGGGGAAGGATAATTACGTCCCACATACACCTGTGTGGGAAAGCAGGAGACGGAATGGCAACACATGACAATGCATTTGGCAGGCGACTTGATAACTGGTTCTTCATAATGTTCACAGTACTCACCTGTGCATCGGGAGGGAACAACAAGTCTTGCTTATTACACTTACCTGGACCACCTGAGAGAGAGAGAGAGAGAGAGAGAGAGAGAGAGAGAGAGAGAGAGAGAGAGAGAGAGAGAGAGAGAGAGAGAGAGGACCCAATACTACTATACCTGGTAGGTGGCGCGTGTGGCTGTACAATTCCTCACCTTGGAGGACGAGCGTGAGAAGTGCGAGTCCCTGGAGGATAGTGTGGAGGTGGGACTGGTGGAGTGGTCTGTGTCCAGGCCTTCGTCCACATCAGACAGATTCTCATGTCCTCTCATTGTCTTCTCTCCCATTCTCACCTGAGGAAGGGTACTTTTTAAAAACTTAAATGTTGTGATCACGTCACCCATTACTCTTCTCTCCTCCATGATGGGAAAATATAAGGCATCTAGCAGCTCAGTGTAACCTGGCAATCTTAATTCTAGTACCATGTTTGGTACCCTACTCCGGAATCTCTCTCTATTAGCACTTTATGCATATGTGCAGTGGCCGAAAATCTGAAGTACAACACTGGTGTGTCGCCCATATCTCCTCTACAGTACAACACTGGGGTGTGGACCATATCTTCCCTACAGTACAACACTGGGGTATGGACCATATCTTCCCTACAGTACAACACTGGGGTATGGACCATATCTTCCCTACAGTACAACACTGGGGTATGGACCATATCTTCCCTACAGTACAACACTGGGGTGTGGACCATATCTTCCCTACAGTACAACACTGGGGTGTGGACCATATCTTCCCTACAGTACAACACTGGGGTATGGACCATATCTTCCCTACAGTACAACACTGGGGTATGGACCATATCTTCCCTACAGTACAACACTGGGGTATGGACCATATCTTCCCTACAGTACAACACTGGGGTATGGACCATATCTTCCCTACAGTACAACACTGGGGTATGGACCATATCTTCCCTACAGTACAACACTGGGGTATGGACCATATCTTCCCTACAGTACAACACTGGGGTATGGACCATATCTTCCCTACAGTACAACACTGGGGTGTGGACCATATCTTCTCTACTAAACACTGTTACAACATTGGGGTGTACAACACTATGCTTCTCCGTATTCAGACATTTGTTAGTGACCCCCACTCCCCCTTTTTACTTTTTTTTTTTTTTAACTCTAAGATCTGTAATTGAGTTTAAAGGTGCCCAAAGGTGTATCAGTCTCCACCTGGTCCAGGTTAACACTTCGAGTGGAAAATCACTTTGGCGACGCTGCATCATCGTCACTTGTGAAAAAGAGATTACTGTGGTTACAGGCATGCCCGCCACCTTCACAGGAGTCTATCATGTGATAACTATTTGTGTTACAAAGAGATTTTCTTTATAACACAAATATATACACGGTACTTTACTCTTATGTACTTTTGCACACATACACCCACACATATTCTAGCCTGTGCTAAGTACCCATTTGATCGACCAGCCCCTGGAAGATTTTGAACAGGTGGGTGGACTGTGGACCACTTACTTCGAGCAGGAGTCGAACCTTTGTGGGTATAATGCCATGCCGCCCGTGCATGCGTCACACACAGATACACCATATAGTCCCCATTACTGATTGTAGCGCAGCGTTTGAGCTGCAGCTGGAAAAAGGTCCTGGGAGTAATTATAAATGAAGTAAATAATGCATCCATGTTCTGAAGTGCTCCCTTATAAATAACATAACCATGACGTGAGGCAGGCGCTACGGGTCAGCGGTATATAGTATGCACTTTTATATATGTTCCCTGGCTCAGGTTTCATTACTTTTTTTAATTTACTTCTTAATGAAGTTCTGTCATTATAAGATGGTGTGTCATATTTTCATTATTCATGCTAGTATGTGTCAAGATAAGATCCAGTAATATATAACATCTCAGTTCCTTTGATTCTACTGTGCACACTGACATGCTTTGTCATCATGAGAATCCACATTCCCCGAGTCTTAATACTTTATAACTTGTGAGAATTGCGTATGTAGTTTACTGCTCCATGTACCCTCCTGACTGTTCCTTTATTGTTACTGTATATTTGCTCACATTCACTATTATAACAATTATATATCAACACCACTATGCACTTCCTGAGATTCTACACTTACTCTTCCCATTCAGTATTACACGAATGGTCATCTACTTGTATTTCCTGAAACCAAAGTTGTCTTTTATTGAGAACCAATTTTCTTCCTCTTTTGTGAAGTCTCTCTCTCTCTCTCTCTCTCTCTCTCTCTCTCTCTCTCTCTCTCTCTCTCTCTCTCTCTCTCTCTCTCGTGTGTGTGTGTGTGTGTGTGTGTGTGTGTGTACACATTTACTTCTTGAGTACATCCTCAGCCTCAAACCTGGTCATCATCGTCGTCTTCCTCGCCGTCGTCATCATCGTCCCCTTCTTCCTCGGTGAAGGATTCGAGGGATGTGGGTGACGCGGGTCTGTGGGGGTGTGGTGGGGTCGTCTTAAGGGCCGAGATAGATTCGTGCAACGTCAGCAGCTGACGGAAGAGGGCGTTGTCTTGGCTCATCAGCGACGCCTGACGGAAGAGAAAGACTTGTTAGTCTGAAATTAATACCCGAACCGTGAAACACCGGGCCACAGTGGCTCTTACTGCTGAGACATGGAGAGTGGGTGTGGGGGGAATCATTGAGCTGTGAAACACCGGGCCACAGTGGCTCTTACTGCTGAGACATGGAGAGTGAGTGTGGGGGGAATCATTGAGCTGTGAAACACCGGGCCACAGTGGCTCTTACTGCTGAGACATGGAGAGTGAGTGTGGGGGGAATCAATGAGCTGTGAAACACCGGGCCACAGTGGCTCTTCCTGCTGAGACATGGAGAGTGGGTGTGGGGGGAATCATTGAGCTGTGAAACACCGGGCCACAGTGGGCTGTAATGGTAACACAAAGGGAACTGCCTGTTGTGTGTGGTCATGAGCACACCAGCAGCATACATCATATATCATCAGCATGATGACTGACCCATCACACACGTACAACACACACACACGCGCGCGCGCGCGCTACGAATGGTAAGAGCGAGTCGCGCTCATCGCCCATCATTCTTAAGTCACAACAATGTTGTCCTGTGCAGCCACAAAGTTTCCATAGTTGTGTATCTTTAGATGATACGATATCTGGCAGCCACAGTTCATAAATCTTGTGAAGATTCGGCAGCCACTTTACTGCTGTATATCAGGTTATTCTATCTACACATCAATGGCTTTCCTACCACATATGTCTTGGACAATTGCATATTTACCAAATGGCGTTCTAGCTACGTCTCTTCGTTGTATATCACCTGACTTATATTTCCCTCTTGTGTCTCCCCTGATGATGTGATTATTACACGAAAGTGCACTTGGGAACTTGTCGTGTTTCCATTTTCCCCGTGGACTCATAGCGATATATATATATATATATATATATATATATATATATATATATATATATATATATATATATATATATATATATATATATAACGTTAATGAGATGGCCTTGATTTGGGGCCCCAGTTGCCCGTGCTATCTCAGCCACATAAAAGAAAAAAAAAAAAATAATGTGAGGTGTTCATGTTGGCTGATTTGGTTGGTGATGGACCCAGACTCTGGAGGGCCAGGGACTGTGGCACCTCCCCACAGCCGACTGGACTAACAGATCCCAGGAAACTGAACAGATAGGCACCCCAGAAGACGAGACTGATGGGCACCCCCAGCAGACTAGACTGATGGGCACTCCAGCAGACTAGAATGATGGTCACCCCAGCAGACTAGACTGATGGGCACCCCCAGCAGACTAGGCTGATGGGCACCCCCAGCAGACTAGACTGATGGTCACCCCAGCAGACTAGACTGATGGGCACCCCAGCAGACTAGACTGATGGGCACCCCAGCAGACTAGACTGATGGGCACCCCAGCAGACTAGACTGATGGGCACCCCAGCAGACTAGACTGATGGGCACCCCAGCAGACTAGACTGATGGGCACCCCAGCAGACTAGACTGATGGGCACCCCAGCAGACTAGACTGATGGGCACCCCAGCAGACTAGACTGATGGGCACCCCCAGCAGACTAGACTGATGGTCACCCCAGCAGACTAGACTGATGGTCACCCCAGCAGACTAGACTGATGGTCACCCCAGCAGACTAGACTGATGGGCACCCCCAGCAGACTAGACTGATGGTCACCCCAGCAGACTAGACTGATGGGCACCCCAGCAGACTAGACTGATGGGCACCCCAGCAGACTAGACTGATGGGCACCCCCAGCAGACTAGACTGATGGGCACCCCAGCAGACTAGACTGATGGGCACCCCAGCAGACTAGACTGATGGGCACCCCAGCAGACTAGACTGATGGGCACCCCAGCAGACTAGACTGATGGGCACCCCAGCAGACTAGACTGATGGGCACCCCCAGCAGACTAGACTGATGGGCACCCCAGCAGTCTAGACTGATGGGCACCCCCAGCAGTCTAGACTGATGGGCACCCCCAGCAGACTAGACTGATGGGCACCCCCAGCAGTCTAGACTGATGGGCATCCCAGCAGACTAGACTGATGGGCACCCCAGCAGACTAGACTGATGGGCACCCCAGCAGACTAGACTGATGGGCACCCCAGCAGACTAGACTGATGAGCACCCCCAGCAGACTAGACTGATGGGCACCCCCAGCAGTCTAGACTGATGGGCACCCCCAGCAGTCTAGACTGATGGGCACCCCCAGCAGACTAGACTGATGGGCACCCCCAGCAGTCTAGACTGATGGGCACCCCCAGCAGACAAGACTGATGGGCACCCCCAGCAGTCTAGACTGATGGGCACCCCCAGCAGTCTAGACTGATGGGCACCCCAGCAGACTAGACTGATGGGCACCCCAGCAGACTAGACATACCCCCACCATCAATTTAAGTGATGAGCTCCCCTTCCCCAGGAGGCTGCGGAGACAGTGGTAAGAGCGGGAGCTGTGGGAGAGGATGGTTGTGCAGGGAATACGAAGCTTGTAACTTAAGGATATTGTGGTTGAAGGTTGTGGAATGTGGTGTACCACAGTGACGACGGACGGCTGACGCTTCACATGAACCACCTGACGGACGGCTGACGCTTCACATGAACCACCTGACACCTGACGGACGGCTGACGCTTCACATGAACCACCTGACACCTGACGGACGGCTGACGCTTCACATGAACCTTCTAACACCTGCATTAAGGCAAGAAGAGCGCATGGCTCGATCTTTCATGTACACTCGTAATGAAATTACCGATAACAAACCAGTCATGTACACACACATTGACATGTATGGCACTGCCCCCACCCTGTAAGTGTACAGACAGACAGGTGTGTCCGTCACCACCACACTTGCCTGACACCCTGGACTTGTACAGGCTGGGGTCTGCTGGTGCCAGCTTCCGGTGGGCGGACTTACGAAGCCGACCGTCGACCAGTGTTTTGCTGCTAACCCCAGCCACTTGTGTTGACTTCTGACGTCTGTGTCCACCTAGGATGATTCCCTCTGGCAGGTGTACACCAGACACGTAGTTCATCATGGCTCAGATGTACACCAGACACATGGGTCAACATGGCTCAGGTGTACACCAGACACGTAGTTCATCATGGCTCAGATGTACACCAGACACATGGGTCAACATGGCTCAGGTGTACACCAGACACATTGGTCAACATGGCTCAGGTGTACACCAGACACATGGGTCAACATGGGTCAGATGTACACCAGACACATGGGTCATCATGGCTCAGGTGTACACCAGACACATGGGTCAACATGGCTCAGGTGTACACCAGACACATTGGTCATCATGGCTCAGATGTACACCAGACACATGGGTCAACATGAGTCAGGTGTACACCAGACACATAGGTCATCATGGCTCAGATGTACACCAGACACATGGGTCAACATGAGTCAGGTGTACACCAGACACATGGGTCAACATGGCTCAGGTGTACACCAGACACATGGGTCAACATGGCTCAGGTGTACACCAGACACAGGGGTCATCATGGCTCAGATGTACACCAGACACATGGGTCAACATGAGTCAGGTGTACACCAGACACATAGGTCATCATGGCTCAGATGTACACCAGACACATGGGTCAACATGAGTCAGGTGTACACCAGACACATGGGTCAACATGGCTCAGATGTACACCAGACACATGGGTCATCATGGCTCAGATGTACACCAGACACATGGGTCAACATGAGTCAGGTGTACACCAGACACATGGGTCAACATGGGTCAGATGTACACCAGACACATGGGTCAACATGAGTCAGGTGTATACCAGACACATGGGTCAACATGGGTCAGATGTACACCAGACACATGCGTCATCATGGCTCAGATGTACACCAGACACATGGGTCATCATGGCTCAGATGTACACCAGACACATGGGTCAACATGAGTCAGGTGTACACCAGACACATGGGTCAACATGGGTCAGATGTACACCAGACACATGGGTCAACATGGGTCAGATGTACACCAGACACATGGGTCAACATGGGTCAGATGTACACCAGACACATGGGTCAACATGAGTCAGGTGTACACCAGACACATGGGTCAGATGTACACCAGACACATGGGTCATCATGGCTCAGATGTACACCAGACACATGGGTCATCATGGCTCAGATGTACACCAGACACATGGGTCAACATGGCTCAGGTGTACACTAGACACATGGGTCAACATGAGTCAGGTGTACACCAGACACATGGGTCAGATGTACACCAGACACATGGGTCATCATGGCTCAGATGTACACCAGACACATGGGTCATCATGGCTCAGATGTACACCAGACACATGGGTCAACATGAGTCAGGTGTACACCAGACACATGGATCATCATGGCTCAGATGTACACCAGACACATGGGTCAACATGGCTCAGATGTACACCAGAGACATGGGTCAACATGGGTCAGGTGTACACCAGACACATGGGTCAACATGGGTCAGGTGTACACCAGACACATGGGTCAACATGGGTCAGGTGTACACCAGACACATGGGTCAACATGGGTCAGGTGTACACCAGACACATGGGTCAACATGGGTCAGATGTACACCAGACACATGGGTCAACATGGGTCAGGTGTACACCAGACACATGGGTCAACATGGATCAGGTGTACACCAGACACATGGGTCAACATGGGTCAGATGTACACCAGACACATGGGTCAACATGGGTCAGGTGTACACCAGACACATGGGTCAACATGGGTTAAGTGTACTTCATGGTGTAGAGCAGCGGATCATCCTGTACGTGACTGGTAGGCCACCACACATGATCAGGATGACGATGATGACACATATTATGTTACTAAGTCTTCTATTACGAACTTAAGACGGGGTTTACTGAGAGGGAATGGCATCACATCCTCCTCCATACACTAAACCTGAATCAACTAACAATTGTTATGTATAGTATTATAATGACCCAAAAACAACAATAATATTGATCCATATATCTTTATTATCCTTCTAGTTTACAATGCCAGTTGTCGAGCCTTAAGGTTGTGTAGTGCAGGTGAGTCAACAGGTCAGGTAGGTGAGTCAACAGGTCAGGTAGGTGAGTCAACAGGTCAGGTAGGTGAGTCAGCAGGTCAGGTAGGTGAGTCAGTAGGTCAGGTAGGTGAGTCAACAGGTCAGGTAGGTGAGTCAGCAGGTCAGGTAGGTGAGTCAGTAGGTCAGGTAGGTGAGTCAACAGGTCAGGTAGGTGAGTCAGTAGGTCAGGAGGGAGAGGGTCGTCCGTCTAGTGAGGCAGAAGGTCAGATGTGCACCTGATAAGGTCATAACAAGCAGCAGGTCTTTATGTACCAAAAGTGTCATTACAGTACCAGATGAACCAAGTTTAATGTAGTCAGTAAACTGGTAAGTTCCTCGTCAGCCTGATATATACAATGCTGGTGCGGACTGGTTCCTGACGTCCATACTAACGTACCGTTAGTAGGAGGCGACATGATGCAGGGTGAGGACCTGACTCGCCTACTGCTCTACACCATCACCCTTCCTCCTGTGTAAGTTTGTGTACCTTCAGAGTGAAGCAGATGGGTCGACTGCTGATGTAGCCAAGGCGGATGGGTCGTCTGTTGCCTAAGGATATCGGACGCTGTAACGAGCGAGATGGTCGGATCGCCACCTCCGACGATAGGCTGAGCTGGGAACTGCCCCATCACCAGGCTGTTCTACCGTTGGCTGGGGTCACCAGCGTGCCGCAGGGCCAGGTCTTGGGACCACTGGTCTTAATACATTACCGGTAGCAGAAGAGACACACCTGTCATCAGAGCCCCATCTTGCGATATATTGTGAGACAAACTGTCACCTCCTGGTATACATTAGCGTATGCTAATATTCAGCAAGCTGTTCACATCCCAGGCCAGACTAGTATTAGGCTAAGCTTCGCAAGTTGGGTCAGCGAACTTAAAAAATCACAAAAAATTAACACAAGGTCCAGAAGGGGACAACAGAGATAGTATCAGAACTAAGAGAACTGTTAAAATGAATGGTTAGCAGTCCTCACGGTACAACAGGACCCATAAAGCGGTCCACACGGTTCAGAAGGACCCAACAACCTATTCGCACGGTTCAGAAGGACCCAACAACCTATTCGCACGGTACATCAATGCCCAATAAGGGGTCCACACGGTACACCAGGACCCAACAAGCGGTTCACACGGTACACAAGGACCCAAAAATCGGTCCAAGCCGTACACCAGAACCCAACAAGCGGTCCACATGGTACACCAAAACCAACAAGCGGTCCACACGGTACACCAGGACCCAACATCCTGTCCATACGGTACGCCAGGACCCAACAAACGGTCCTCAAGGTACACCAGGACCCAACAAGAGGTTTCCACGGTACACCAGAACCCAACAGGCGGTCCACACGGTACACCAGAACCCAACAGGCGGTCCACACGGTACACCAGAACCCAACAAGCGGTCCACATGGTACACCAGGACCAACAAGTGGTCCACATGGTACACCAGGACCAACAAGTGGTCCGCATGGTACACCAGGACCAACAAGTGGTCCACATGGTACACCAGGACCAACAAGCGGTCCACATGGTACAACAGGACCAACAAGCGGTCCACATGGTACACCAGGACCAACAAGCGGTCCACATAGTACACCAGGACCAACAAGCGGTCCACATGGTACACCAGGACCAACAAGTGGTCCACATGGTACACCAGGACCAACAAGCGGTCCACATGGTACACCAGGACCAACAAGCGGTCCACATGGTACAACAGGACCAACAAGCGGTCCACATGGTACAACAGGACCAACAAGCGGTCCACCAGGACTAACAAGTGGTCCACATGGTACACCAGGACCAACAAGTGGTCCACATGGTACACAAGGACCAACAAGTGGTCCACATGGTACACAAGGACCAACAGGCGGTCCACACGGTAGAGAAAGTGAAAGTGGACGGGTGGACCACATGCCGATTATGAAAGTCTTCCTCATATTTTCTTCCCCAATAAATATATAAATGTTTTTGTCTTCAGTGAATTACTGACGTGCCATTTATATCCTAATTTCCTCCATGATTGTAGTTGTGGACGTTCGTGCCGTTATCATGCGACCAGCCATACCTACATACACTCACATGACAATCTAAGTTTTCTAGAGCTACATGAATTACAGTGTTCCAGTTACGGTGACTACAGTACTCCAATTACAGTACTGCAGTTACAATTACAAAAGCACTCCCACTACTTACTACAGTACTCCACTCACAGTCACCTTTCACTATCATACAGAAATAAACGTCTTGCTCACTACATTATTATGTAAAAAACGCTCAACCCTAACCCAGCATAACGACCCATGGGTCACTTAACCTTACTTATCCCCTACCCCCTGCCGGCCAGATAAATCAAAACATTACCCAATACAAGGCAACAATATATTTCACATAGAAGGTTTCCGTTGTCATATATTCTTATGATAACATAGTGTGTGGTCAGGTTACGTGCTGTAGTGAGGTCACCTACTGTGTACCACTGTGATACGTGGTCTGTTCCTCTAAGACGTCACCTTATACTGCAGCCTTGAGACGATCTCCCTAGAGGCATCTGCGGGTGATGTGCACAGGACAGGACACATACAGCGGGTGATGGACACAGGACAGGACACATACAACAGGTGATGGACACAGGACAGGACACATACAACAGGTGATGGACACAGGACAGGACACATACAACAGGTGATGGACACAGGACAGGACACATACAACAGGTGATGGACACAGGACAGGATACATACAGCGGGTGATGGGGGACATGGGCACCGCATGTCGTCTGTCTGTATTTAGGAATGCCAAAATAAATAGGCCGCTGGATCTTTCAGCCCCACCTTTCAGCATGAATATCACGCACCTCACCACCACTACTTCAACCGCTTACCTCACCAAATGACAGACACACACTACCTGTTGAAGCTCATAGGTTGTATAATAAACACACCATTACATGTAAGGAGAGGGTACTGGCCTGCAACACATGAAGAACTTGCTTTGTGTACATAATAAACAAAACTAGAATCATTAGAGAGATACGTCAGCAAATACGTTCCCATCCATCTCATGCACCACACAAAACTTTCCTGTATCACATCGAGATGTCTTCACCACATAAGTAATCATAACATAGCTTTAATATCATTTCAACTATATAATTACCACAAAATACGTGTGTTGTATGTGCCTGTCATGACATGTACTGTCATGGTATGTCACCCAGACTCGTCTAATAATCCTTCACCTACACAACTCTTGAACCCGTGTAAGCGGGTTGATACCAGCACACCTGCGCGGCACTTGGTGCGCGTGTCACGAGGGTTGAACCCTGGCCACATTCCTGACATTCCACGCAGAAAGAGAAAGGTGTGGGGGTGGTACAACAAGCCATCATAATCACTTTCTCTGGCCCATGATGCTGATCCTCCGGCTACAGGTCAACCTTTCTTAGGAAAGCTTTAAGCTCGAGCAGTAAGCTGTCACTGTTGTTCAAACTCTTCATTAATGAGACTCGTATTCTTTATGAGGTTCTTTATCAATCTACTGTTGTATAATCATGTAAGTATACAGGAGGGGAAGAGAAAAGTGGGGTACCATCTCCTGTGGTTGGCCTGCATGCCCTCCTGCAAGATCCCAGTCCTGTATAATCCCATACCCTCCTGCAGGATCCCCAGTCCTCCTGGAGGATTCCCTGCCCTTCTGCAGGATCCCCACCACTCCTGCAAGATCCCAAATCCTCCTACAGGATCCCCTGACTCATCCTGCAGGTGTTCCTGTTCCTTCCCGGCTTATGTCATCAACACCAGCTTCATGTTTTCCCTTATGATTAATTATAATTCTCCTAATAATGACATATTTGCAGTCACTAATGAGTTCCTCTCTGTACCTGATTACAAACTAACAAATTGCTCGTTGGTCCAGCAGACACAACCGAAACCATCATCATCATGACAAAATTTGCAGCTTACGTGTGTGTGTGTTGCTGCGTTGATCTTGCTGAGGATACATTTGGAAGCGCCGTCCAGTGGTGCCTCATCTATGACAACTTTAATTCGAGTTAATAAAAAAATAACTGAACAGTAATAATCAGAAGAAAGTTACCATAACTCCTGTCATGACGGTCATAGTCCAGTGGTGACAGGGTTCTCAGTTCTATAACTGTTCAAGATAAGAGATGTTGTTGATGTAAATATACGGCCAGGTGAAGGAGAGATTGTAGTGTGGAGCCATCCGTGAAGGGCCACAACAATGGCTCCCACACACCTTACCCAGCTGGTGCCCCACTCTCCCTGCCTGCTAGGATCACTGCTCCAGCACGGGAGGGCGCGTTCCCGGCCGTCTGCACGTCTCGCTACACAGCAGCATTGTACTCTCCAGCCTCGTCATACAACACTTGCACAACACCGGTGGTTCCCCAGTTTTTCTTGGCCCATAGCCTTCAGTACTTACTGGATTGTGTTACCGGACTCCGTCTGCATCATCTTACACCCTTTTCCGAGGTAGTGACATCGTCACTGGACGAAATGGAGTACAATCTCGTTAAAGAACTTCTTCAAAGGAGTCCATCATGTCCCTGTACCGCAGCAGCCCCATAAAACAGGTCGTGGATTGTTGTATACGACAATGAACACAAATTTGGGTCTAAAGATAAAAAACGAGTGAGAGACATGAAGGATACAGCGACCAATGACACCCAATAACGTTTAGTAATACACCTGTCCACTAAATAATCCTACTAGGCAACATTACCAGCCCCTGGCACATAACACTAGTGTACACACAACCCTGGACAGTACACCACCACACAACCTCTGTACTTAAGAGAGAAGCAGCGGCAGCCTCGAGGAAGGTGTGCTGCAGGTGCCCACCACCGCTACCAGGCCAAACGGTGAACAGTTTCTCTTGGCCCGTGATGCGGTCGTTCCCGCCAAGAATGTAGGTAGATAACGCAGCTGTGGAGAGAGAGATAAGGTGGGCGGGCAGTGGCGGCTGGGGTAGATGTACCAGGAGCACATCAGGCAATGGGTCTGCCTCTAGCGAGAATACTTGAGGACTTTCTTACGGCGAGTCACGACCCCAACCTCCAACATGGGTCCAGGGCCACATTCTCGCAGCGCTATATTGTTCACCCGAGGCAACTTCAGCTTTCCACCTGCCAATCTCCAGCACACCACGACCTAAAGGACAACCGCAGGAAATCGATATCTTACCCGATTTAATATTGTGGTGTTTGCCTGGCGGGCAGAGGCAGCTTATACTGTGCCTGACCCGAGGATATTATGGCACATCTTGACGATAGTCGGTCTCCATCTGACCATAGGAACCTTACCCATACCACCACACAGCAGCCACTCAATCTTTATTTGTCAAATCAGAAGACAGCCCACGTCAACATTTTATTACTCTGTTCACCATGTATAACTTCCCAACAATGGGAAATGTTTGCCACAACCCGTGACTTACAGCAACGTATACAGCTGTCCGTCTTACCTTCCTCATTACCAATATTATCTACCCATGATATAAACAACTTTAACCCAACAAGTGGGAGCCTTAACAACTCTGTACAATATCAACATAATAAGAAGCAAGCAACTTTCTAATCCTCCGGTGTGTGTGTGTGTGTGGGGCGTGACCGGCCGACCCTGTCATCACATACTGCAGCCCAGGTCCGACCTGCCCGATCAGAACATAGCCTCGGTCCGCCCTGACACCAGTACTAACTATACCAGGAAACGTCTCAGCATCCCTACTATCCTATAAACCCTCCACAGCCACCACCACTGTCCAAGGAACCTCTCCAGTCACTCATGATAATCCAGGAACCTCTCCAGCCACCCCAAATATCATAAGAACCTCCTAAGCCACTCCCAATATCTTAGGAACCTCCCAGTCACTCCAAGTATACAGCCACTGAGTCCACGTGTCACGACCAACACATACAGGCAGAATATCAAAATGAAGGCGATGCGAGTCTACCATGGTCAGTTTTGCTCCGCTGTATATCGGTGAATGACGCATGACCAGATGTTGTCCATGCCAGGACTACCAGCATTTTTGAGCCGAGGGCCCGGTAAATACTTCTGTGATATCAATTATCAATATGTAAGTTATTCAAGGAGTAAGTCCTCTTATGAGCATCATAGTTAAGAATCAGACAACGTACACTTTCCCCATAACCTTTCCCTAGTAGTACAGTAAACGGTGATCCATCTTGGTTCTTTTCATGTTGGCTGTTGTCAGGAGGAAGCGGTGCCCCTGGCTTGTGCTATTCAGTCTCGATCTATAAAGGATTAGGGACCACAGGATACTATTACTATCCTCCAGCAGATGACAGTCATGTACTATCAGGCCTGTTATATGTCTTTTCCATGTGCCAATAGGGTTACCTGCTCCTACACTCACTGGTGACTGGCCTCAAGTACTGCCCGTGATGTGGACACAAGTGGTGGAGACGCCACCATATACGGCAGCTGGCACTACCACTTCCTGCAATGGTCGTAACACATCAGTAGCATGAGGAACAGGAGACTCAGGGAGTGTGGTCAGGTGTCGCCCTCACTGTTATACTCATCAGAACTTGTCATGAGTGGTACACTGCCACCAGGAGCCCAGGAAGCCTACCTACCTACCTACCTCACTGTCCACACCTGAACCACGCGAACGATGCTCACCATCTGTCTGGCCTCCGTCAGGTGTGGAAGCCGCTCTACCTAGTGCCTGGTGTTCAGATTACTGCAAACAATATCAAGACGAATGATGATGGCTACGGTGGTACTGTACACCCTGTTGTAGGGAGAATGTCCTGGGACAAGACGTCAACCTTCCTTCCTCACCTTAAACCTCACACACATACACACACACACACAACAAAGTGTTCCCTACTGCACCATACTTAAGGTCCTCAGGATAGAAGGAGTTGGTGTGGGTGACAGGTGCAAGACAGATGCGTCACGACACAACAGATGCGCGTAACGGAGGCGTCACACCATCCACCTGCTGACGTAGGTTCTCTACCACGTGATCTGTCTGGTGATGATCGTTATAAATGTGGATGACTTTTTCTTGTGGAAATAAGACATGAGAGGTCCTCATACCACCAGCTTTGCCTCACCCCACCCGTCCTGCCTCACACCAAACAGGCGGGTTTTAATTACACTAAACAGGAGGAACCTTCAGTAAAAAACAAACCAGAAAAAGTTTCAACAAAAACTAAACTGATGGAAGTTCCAATAAAAGTGTACTGGTGAAATTTCAGAAACTAAAACGGTTTTTAATAAAACTAAACTGTACAACCATACATGAGAGGAAGGTGGTAACACGTGACAGTAAAGGAGATAGAGCAACAAGATAGTATCAACATAATACACCATAACTATATAGTGCGTGTCCTGAGGTTCCTTCCCCATGTATTGTGTGATGACAACATCCCCGGTTGTGTGTATGGTAGGAGAAGGTGAGGTTGGCCAGGCAGATGACCCTAAGGCTACCACGAAACATGGCAATGCTCTCCACCACTGTACACACACCAAAGTCTTCAAGCTTCCTCAACCACACTTGTTCTCATAAAAGGTCAAAACTCCACGTACTTATCATAATAAACACAAGGTATCCGGCAACATGATACTAAACTCTGAAATGCGAAAAAAATAGCAAACACGGACTCACAAAAACAAAACAATGAAACAAAAAATGAGACAGACAAACATATACTAGATATAAAGAAAACAAATGCGAATACATACAAAAGGCAGAAAGCATAAACAATCAGAGAAGAAACACACAGGAACTGATATATGCCGAGTCTGTGTCTCTCGTGGGCAGGAGGGAAGGCTTGGTAAGGAATGCATGTTTCCCTAAGGTTTATAGCCAGGTAAGGCGAAAGTCGTGTGGCCCCAGCCAGGCCGCCCCACCGCTGCCACTCTACCAACCATCATGCCATACTGACCCTTATAACGAGAGACATAATGAACAATGTCTTTCATGACCACTGCCACTAAACTCATCGGGAGGACCGCAGTAATACGGGACTATTACCCTTGAGAACCCGGGCACAAGGATCAAAACGTCAGGTTTACACTCTTGTTCATGAACCTCAGACATTCCAGTACGAAATTATCACCTTAACATACAAGTTCCTGAAAGACTACTATACTTGTGTTGACCACGGAGAGGACCGCCCCTCACAGGGCAGTATAACTGGCTGGCAAATGGTCAGGTTGGATTTGGTTACTTCACGAAAACTGCATTTTCTAGCCTCATGTGACGTTACCCGTGGTAGGAGGGTATGATTGGTAACCCAGTGATGGAGGTCAGGACAAGCTATAGACACCACAATACCGGTAAGGTTTATGACCGGTACACAGCCAGACTGACGGCTGAAGGAAGGCACTCACATACACTAATCAAAACAACACAAACCTAACACAACCAAAACTAATCAAAACAACACAGACCTAACACAACCAAAAACCTGAAGTAAACAAGCGGATCTGCTTCATAAAGGTGTAGGCTAGTAACTAAGTCAGGTCACACATCCCCGAGCCGTTCATCGCTATATTGTACCTGGCCTACCTTTTCTACTGAGATTATATATATATATATATATATATATATATATATATATATATATATATATATATATATATATATATATATTACCCCTGGGGATAGGGGAGAAAGAATACTTCCCACGTATTCCCTGCGTGTCGTAGAAGGCGACTAAAAGGGGAGGGAGCGGGGGGGGGGGGGGGGGGCTTGGAAATCCTCCCATTTGTTTTTTTAAATTTTCCAAAAGAAGGAACAGAGAAGGGGGCCAAGTGAGGATTTCCCTCAAAGACCCATATATATATATATATATATATATATATATATATATATATATATATATATATATATAGAGAGAGAGAGAGAGAGAGAGAGAGAGAGAGAGAGAGAAGGTAGGCCACGTACAACAGAGCCATGTACTTGAATTACAACATTACCAATTTCAACAGGTTTAACACACACGTACCGTTGGCATCACGTAAACATTCAATATTCACATTATTTTCACAGTTTAACAATCTCGTTAATCTTATTTCTTACTTTGATCGCTTACTTAATATCTCCACGTATTTCACAACCAAGTATTACATACATTCTTCACTACAGATTCTTAAGGCTATGTATCTTTTACTTGCTCAAAACATATCTTACATCTTTTATAATCATCCTCCACAACTTACTCCGTGTTCCCATCCACCTCCGTTTCCCAGAGGAACAGCTATCAGTCACCTAACACTGGTAAATATACCGAGCCTAACCTAACCTAACACTGGTAAATATACCGAGCCTAACCTAACCTAACACTGGTAAATATACCGAGCCTAACCTAACACTGGTAAATATACCGCGCCTAACCTAACCTAACACTGGTAAATATACCGAGCCTAACCTAACCTAACACTGGTAAATATACCGAGCCTAACCTAACCTAACACTGGTAAATATACCGAGCCTAACCTACCTAACCTAACCTAACACTGGTAAATATACCGAGCCTAACCTAACCTAACCTAACACTGGTAAATATACCGAGCCTAACCTAACCTAACACTGGTAAATATACCGAGCCTAACCTAACCTAACACTGGTAAATATACCGAGCCTAACCTAACCTAACACTGGTAAATATACCGAGCCTAACCTAACCTAACACTGGTAAATATACCGAGCCTAACCTAACCTAACCTAACACTGGTAAATATACCGAGCCTAACCTAACCTAACCTAACACTGGTAAATATACCTAACCTAACCTGTAGTGGACTTGTGGATATTTCTGGTGGTTTGTAAGCTTGTACACCCGTCCGGTGGGTTAGTGTGGAGCTGGCTGAGAGGTTGGGTCATACCGACTACGTCTAACCACACCTACAACAGTAACACAATGTAATACTATGACGAGTTTTACTCGTGTAGAGCACAAGTTTATTGATTATTACCGTAACCACACACAGGTATAACCCGGGCCATTATGTTGCCTAGACGTTGATAAAAGCCACCGCAACAACGTTAACCTAACCTTCCCCGAGATGGTGGCCAGGACAAGAGGGTCATGATGACGGAAGAAGTACTGCCTCTCTCATGCTTGGAACAAAGCAACAGTGAATGCCAGCAATTCATAAAGGTTTAAAAGGTTATTTCTTACAACGTATTTATAAATCACAGGCCTTAATAATGTTCAACCAATATTTCAATCCCAGATTTGTATTCAGTATGAAAAATGGTCCTTAATACTGAGGGTTTCACGCAAATCACGAAAATTAACAAAATATGCAGGTACTATGTCATGGGTGTTTCAGCCCAAAAAACTTTTTCTTTCATAACTGTAATATAACATGATGACACCCTTCTATACTTGATATGGAAAATATCTAGTTATGCTTCCCATGGCCGTAAATATCCAATTAATACCAACCGAAGAAATGACAAAGTCTTGTTCAAATGTAATATTACTTACAGGCCTTAATGATCCTAAGCAATATTTCAACATCAGATTCATATTCAGTATGCAAAATAGCCATCATACTGAAATTTTCAAGCAAAGCTATTTCCCTTACAAAAACAATAAAAATTGCAGGTAGTAAAAGTTCAGGATATTTCTCTATCCCGAAAAACTCTTTTTCTCAAAGCTGCATTATAACTTGCTGGTATTGAATATAGGAATGTCAAAAATTTGGGCCTTACAATCAGATTACATAAGGTCAATGCGTCATGGTACTCAATATTTACTGTTCGCTTTTAATAATGTAAGGGCGAGGGTCATACCCATGTGTGGGAAGAGACCTGCGGATCATTAGTGTTCAACACTAAGGTAAAGCTGTGTCAGAATTACTTCTATTACCATGTCTGTCATTACTATTTTTGTATTACAGTCAGACAATTTTGCTCTCGTGTTGCCCGGTCTATTAACCTTGTACGTATGTACCAAGTCTCCATCCCAGCTTCAGCCAGATACCCATTTATCGACCAGCCACAAGGGAAGGATGAACACTGAGCTGGGTGTGGGCAGACTCCTTCACCCAGGGTTTGAGGCCATGCAAGCACATGCTGGCTGACTCATGGTCAATAACGCTAACCACTAAACCACAAAGTCCTGCGTGAGTGTGTGTGTGTGGAGTACAAAGCTGGTGCTGTAGTAGGCTACCATTACTCACCAATAACCACTATGCCCAGTACCAACAGTCGACCACAACACCAACCAATCATAAGCAAGCAATTCTACTGGACTTTCGCACCACCGC
This sequence comes from Panulirus ornatus, assembly GCF_036320965.1. Taxonomy (NCBI): domain Eukaryota; kingdom Metazoa; phylum Arthropoda; class Malacostraca; order Decapoda; family Palinuridae; genus Panulirus; species Panulirus ornatus. Next base: position 1,069,138 of record NC_092249.1, on the reverse strand, counting down.
CACCATTAACCACGTCATGACCAAACCATCGTGGACGCCAGGCTTTCCACGACATAATAATAGAAACCAAAAGCTATGGGACACTTCTGAATTACCTGAGCACATAGTTGAGCAGTGGACAATTACAGGAGAGTACCCACCCACTCATTGTGTGTCGTGTGGTAATGGCATCGCCAGTTCCTTCATCCATTAACTTTTGAGCTGACTGTTACGAACCCCCCCCCAACCCCCTCTCCCTGGTATGATGGCGTGACCTATCATTTGAACCTGAAGGATAATCATACCCATGAGTCATACCAAACTGCCCAAGAAGCACACGGTTATGTTCATTATGGTGAAGTATATAATTTCTGGTTTATAATATACAGTACATTTAGAATGTTATGATTAACATGAGATCGTATCTATATTCAAGTATCTTACATCCTTACAGGAAACGAACATCGAAATAATACTCATACTAGAAAAATCCCTGGTACCAAAACATGTTAATACCTAGTACCAAGACATGTTAATCTTTAGTACCACATGTTAATCCCTAGTACCACGACATGTTAATACCTAGTACCACATGTTAATCCCTAGTACCACGACATGTTAATACCTAGTACCACATGTTAATCCCTAGTACCACGACATGTTAATACCTAGTACCACATGTTAATCCCTAGTACCACGACATGTTAATACCTAGTACCACATGTTAATGTTTATCATAGTGGAATTTTATGTTCTAGATGTGCAGTGTCCCTCCCACCACTATGACTGCTACAGTTGGCTGCCCCATCAATATATCAGGGGCTACCACACCACACCAATCTTAATATCAGATGTGAAGCGAAGAAATGCCTTACTGTTTATCTCAAATCTTTCATTGTTCAATAAGACAATCATTTCTGCAACAGCAAACACATTGAGTTTAATTTCTGTATGACAAAAAAAATAACACATCCGTTGCTATCGGCTGTAATGTCACTAACCACAGCAAACATTTCGCAACATATTCGGGTAACAACGTTTTTAATGTTTGAACATTAAACTATCAGCAACGGTAGCCTTACTCACTTCAGAACACACTTATCCAAACATTACGACATAACTATCTAATGCCAAAAACTTTTTTTACGACCTGACCTTAAGTATTTTGACTATCACGGCAGCCAGCGTCAGTCCAACCAGATAATACAAAAAATTAATTTAGCCGTAAATTACCCGATTACGGCTACATTTTCTTTTATGAAATGAGCAGGACTCAGCTGGCAGGTATGAGGTGTCGTCAGTCAGGTACGGATAGAAAGCTCATCAGGACCTTGATGATACATAAGGTGCACGAGCCATCTACCCCGCAGGCCATGGTTTTTATCTGACCATCTTGTGGGTGTCTTGCTCGCTGGCGGGCTTTCCCTGCATCACCACACCCTCTGTCTCCCTCCACATTGTTAACTTTCCCTTACTCGTTCGTGACTTCTGAAGCTATCATGTTATATGTACCCACAGCACCTGCTATTGTTTCACTCGTTGTACGTAATCACCAAACTTCACAACTTAATGACAAGTTTTTCAGGTGGCCGGAAACTTTCCCTCTCCTGTGTCAATCTTGTGCCAATCCTTCGTCTGTCCGACCTCCGTCATGTACGCCTCGCCCGTCCGGCCAGAACAACAAACCAAAAAACAGTTTTACCTCCGGCCAGTTATTCTCATGCCACAGATAAACTAACAACCGTCTTATATCCACTGCCGCAATAACCTCTCGTGAAACTTTTCTTGGTCTTTATCAGCTGACCATATCGTCAGAGCAGAGTCCAGCCCTGCCCCACACGTCACCACAACCAGTACATCAACTTTTGTTTTGTTTTTACTGGTGTAAGTAAGTAAGCTTTCCCTGCCACACGACTCGTCATCCAGCACGCGCGCCTCATCCGTTTTGTGGTTATTTTCTCCGCCCGATCATGTGTCCAGACTGTAAACACACAGTAAACTCTTTCACAATATCAAAGTTTACTGGAGAAAACATATGTCTATATGAAGTATGACCTACATGCTACTATAACAAGTTATAATACATTAACCGTTATGATACATTAACAAAGTGTTATACTTTATATAACTATCACCACAGCAATTTACAGGAACGTGATGAGGTAAGTATAACAGACCAGTCATACTGATAACAGACCAGTCATACTGATAACAGGTCTACTTCCCATCCACTACCCATGTACGTCTTTTCTATAACAGATGCAAAACCTACCTACAATTTGTTTCCATGTTCGCAATCAATCTTATGACACAAATTTCTAAAGGAAACATAAAACGCGTCTGAATGTTAAAACCCATCTCGCCGTGTACTACGTATATTAAAGTGAAAAAGCGTTTACATCGTCAACAAGTTATGTACAAATCAAATAAGTTAACCTTTCTAATATGTTATCAAATACACATAACATCCATAATTATTCTACAATCTGTCAACCTATCCATAAGGATATAAATTCAAGAAACGTTAATAACACAACAGTGCGCTCATCACATCCTCGAGTTTCAAATGTTCTTCGCAACACATTTTACACAGTTATCAAGAACTCGGCCAAAATCATTACATAAGTCCACATGTCGAACAGAAGTGATCAATACGTTAACAGGTCATCAACAGATGAGGTACATTCCGTCAGCTACATGTCTCTTGAACACGAGGGACATCCGAGACTGAGCATCTCCAGTAAAAAATGCCGTGAAGGGAGAGCGAGAGGCGGGCCATCATGGCTCCACCATTCTATTTTTTCAAGTCTTATGATCCTCCATAAGGACACTATGGGTGATGAAAATCTCTTAACGTAGGATAATAAAGTACAATTACTGCCGCTTGAGGAATAATGTACAATCAACTGTTAAAACCGTCACGCTTCCTTACCTCTAAAACAATGTCATCAACAATGTGGACGTAGCATGAACACAACGCATCATAAAGGCAGATACGATCACTAAACACAAGAGAACATTTGGAAAGCTGTAATTTCATGGATGATCCAATAATCTTACCACTTCTATTAGTTATCACAAGAAATATTCTAAAGGCACAAATAGTACACAGTTCCCTGGACGACTTTGGGATGTGTGAAATAATTACAAATCTGATGGATTATCATTTCAGCTATGCATAACACTGTGTACCGGGCCAAACTTTATCTCACAAAGCAGGAGGGAACGACCCTGAGTACGATGGCCATATGTTTGAGGCTCGTAGCCTCATCCTCAGAGATGTTGTCATCAGGTTCAAGGGAGTATTAGGACAGTTGTATTGTAAATATTAGTAACTTACATAACACGTCATTCCGTAACAACTACCTAACAAATTTTATACCATTACTCTCTATATACAAACGTCACATATTCAGTGTCAAAATAAAACAATTACCGGTAATACAAACGTGACAATATGTATAACCAATCATTAATATAACATATTCATCGCTAAACGAAAGTCCGCCCGGAAACTCTGTATGTCTGAATATTATGAAAGAAAGATACGTAAATTTACACACACACACACACACACACACACACACACACACACACACACACAGACTCGCGCGGCAGGAGGAGCCGTGAGGCGGTAATACACCACTCAGGCAACACAATGCACAAGACTTTCTCTAACCAGCCAACTTTCTTTCAAGACAAACTTTCCCCGCCACATTTCAATTCAGATCAATTTGCCTGGTGGGCGACACCTCATAACCCGACACTTCACAACAAATTCACTTTTCCCCTGTCCCTCGCCGCATATCAAAATTATGGGATAAAAATGTTATGGAACAACCTTTCATACGGTGGAATGTAATGAAGTAATATATATTGTGTTCGACTGTACGTGTATCTGCTAGGTAAGACAATTTTGCGGGCTGAACCAGAAGTGTCGCCACTTACTGCAGACCACCACAAACTTACTAAGTGGTTGGGTAAAAACTAGTATCATTAACATCATTAATATCTTACTTGACAAAGTCTGTATAATGTTCATCATAATAATGTGAGCCAGTTTGTTATTGGCTATGAGAAAGGGCAATGGCCGTATGTCTGAATAATGTGATACTATCAACTAAAGAGTTGGTCTACACAACAAATCTAACCTAAGGTGACATCTGGGTACTGGGAAAACACCTGACCTTACTCATGGCCGATGAAATACATCAATACTTTACCCGTGAGCCATGCAATACTGGCGGGAGTTAGAGCCAAGGTTCACAACACTGCACTGTCACTATGGCATCTGTTGTGTTGCACATCACTAGTCTCGCTCAGTCACTGCGATTAAGGTTCGTATGTACTGTAATCAGTACAGTGACACACCTGATTGAACTATTTACACATAACTACAAAGGTTTTCATTATAAAAATGTAAGCTATTCTGTTGAAGTAACTTTTGACCTTGGTAGAATGTGCTATACAAATGGTCGGTGCAATGAAGGTGGACGATCTGTTGTTGTGCTGGAGACGCAAACATGTGATGTGAAGGTGGACTGTGTTGTTGTGCTGGAGACGCAAACATGTGATGTGAAGGAAAGTTAGAAAGTAAGAGTTATGTGTACGGCAGCGGCCGCGGGCCCCGCCGCCCATTGATATGACCACTGGAGTTGGCAGCGAAACCCTGCCTCTGGCAGCCTGCTGCCGCCGGACGGGAGTATGACCAGGTGCGGTGTGACGGCCACATACAGAGGCCGCTGCTGTAGCCCTCTACACACACACGCATAACGGGCCACCTGTTGTCACGGCCATGTTCAAGTCCACCATAACATGTGAGTCACGTCACGCCAGCGGCAACACGTAAGGTTACCACAGTATAACTCAGGGTGTGGTCAGCACGCCCCTACATGTAATGTTCGGCAACAATGCAAAGTCTGAAGCTCCCAGTACTGCATGCAGGGGACAACGTGTGCCTCTTCCTGTGGTTAAATGGCACTAGGCAACATAGACAATACAGGACGCCTCTACCACCAATGAAAAGCAGCAGCACATCCCAAGCTCAAGGCCCAACTCCTCAGAACCACCGAGCCAGATCCGTCAAGACAATGATTACATCAACAGGAAAACTATCATAGCCAGCAGCACAGCACAAGGCTGGGTCCTCACTAACATGTGACGGTGACGATAATGCAACCAACACACAATCATTACTCAGGAAGCTGAAGAAAAAGGCATATATGATCATCGGTCCCATTTACACCTACCCATCAAATCGTGAACACAATCGTCCTCCCGACTCTCTCCCATCAATTACACGAAGCTATTGAACAATCCTTGCCACACTCACCTCCTACCAACAAAGTTCCCTCGTTCCAGAGTGCTTTGCCAGACTACGGAAATCACGTGTAGTATAACTGGCCACTACACAACCGTACGTGTGTATATAAATGTCTCCAGCCATCAACATATTCCAGAGAAATGTTTTTTTGTTTCTTGTTCTATGATAATACTTAAATGTTTTTTGGTTTCTTGTTCTATGATAATACTTACCCGGTCACCTCCTTCCTTCCTTCCTATGTGTGTCTGGTGTGGTAGTGGATGTGGCAGGTTCTCCTCCTAACAAACACACATGGACCAGTTCCTTAGCCGCCACCACACATGTCTGCCTCACACGTCATTCATTCTCATGAGGACGTTATTGTCAGGGCGGCAGCCTGGGCGCGCCAGGCTCCCTTGTTTCCCTGCACAACATAAACACAACCAAACACAGTCCAGATCAATTCTATGTTACCAAGTCTCACAACTCGTGCTCCTCATTATTTTCCGATACACGTAAAGTCAAGACCATCTGTGCAGGTGACCATCTGTACTGGTGACGACCAGCCAGGGTACGGCTGGTTAACGTCCACAGGTGAGGAGGGCGGGTGTACAGGTGGCTTTGAGGGTGGCACCACCAGCTGTGGCAGTGAAACAGATGGAACTTCTTCTGCGCACCCCCTTGGGGGTGGAGGCGGGGGTGGCTGACAGTAGGTACAGGGAAAGCGAGTGTGGTGGGTGGGTGTGGCCACCCACCATCCATCACTACACAACCTTCACTACCAGATCTTCATCTACTCTTGGCGTCATGCTGCCAGCCAGGGTCACTCTCACAGGACCCAATACTGTGTAACTTGACAACTGTCATGGCAGCGTCCTGGGTGTTCTACTGACCGCGACAGTGCCCTAGCCTGTAACTAGATATTACAAAGTTTTCCTTCATTCCACCTCCCTCTCTTATCTGTCTTAGTCTAAACATTGTGCCAAAATCTACTTATTGTACGTATATGTCAATGTCTGGATGGGGTGACCGTCTCCTGCCATGGCCAGAGATGACTGACGAAGATGCATGGAGAAAGTCTTCACACTGTGGCAGACACCACAGCCGGTGAAAACAACCACAGAAATGGCCACAGACCACACGCCACAACGCTCTCCGGAAGAAATAGAAACCATAAGACTGGCGTTAAAGAGAAACTCCGGGGAAACTATTATGAAAATGATGGTAATGTTGATAGTTGACGTGAGGGGGGAGTCTCGTACAATGGGAAGAGCAGGCAATCATGCTGGCTATCGAGAGCAGTTTGAATACACGAAGAATCGAGCCAGGTACCGAGGGGGTGTGACGGTTATCCACTGAAGCAGCAACCAGGCATGCAGGATCATTCCCGGTCCCTCTTGCACCACCTAACATGAGGAGCGAACACAGTAGTCTTCTCCAAACATCACCACCAACTCAGCCAACAATACATCACCTAACATCTCATCCTACAGTTCAAGAAGAAGTTACTGCATCATCTCCGCTACCGTCATCTGCTGCCACAGATCCCTCGTCCCCAAGTTGTAGTTCGCTACCACTACTTCTTGGAACCCATCTACGCTTGTATAGACCGCTAACAGGATATTACAATCCTAACCTAACCTAACCTAACCATTTTGAACATCAATACGCTGGAGAAGAATGCCATAAAAGTTCTCTTACTGTATTATCGCTCTGTAAAGTACCAACGTAGGATGTGATCAACTTACTTATCAAACATTTCCTTATCCATATACTGGAATGGGATCATGATGTTTGCCAGCAGGAACATCGTCTCCTTTACACCTTTCCTAAGGTGGGACTCTGGCGACAGGTTAGGTACAATGTCGCCTAACAAGTCCCTCTCTCACACAGATTTCTGCAACTTATTTCCTGCTGATAGGATACTCGTGTGGAAGCTTTTCTTAAGTTTATCACATCCTCATTATTTTACATTCACTTTAGTTGAATTTCATCAACAATGTATCAGACTAACACTGGAGTATGTCCAGGTCCCCTTGTTATGTTTTCATCACTCGTTGTTTCATTCATGACCTTACCAGCATCTGCAAACATATCTAGGAGTCCAATCCTTCCAGTACGTTAAATAGACTGCCAAGACCAACGGTGCCAGGATCGAGCCCTGCAGCACGCCATCCATCTCCAGAAGGCTCTTCTTTTCCACAAAGGAAATCCGTTTTCATTGAAAGCGTCCCCTTCACTGCAGCCTGATGATGATCCATCACTTGTAACAAACTCTTAAGTGGTAGTGTCAAATGCTCTCTGTGTGAGCAGGTAAGCACACTTCATCCATCCTTCTTAGTCTACACGAAAGCTTACACTCCGGAGATCAGGCAAGAATCTTACTCTAACATTTGTTACGCATCACGTCCTTTCCCTGAATTTATATCTTTTTAAGGTGGTTTCTCCTTAACAAGTACCAATCCACTTGCTTTTTCATCATCTTCACGGTGTTGGACAAATCACACTCGTCAGAAAGTAGTCTATGATTCACAGCAATTTTCCAGTCGCCTTCCTTAAAGACAAGTACACTTGCCCTCCCCTACTGTCTCTTGTAAATAAATAAATAAACAAAGAACGATTAATTGAATTCAGGCAGCCATTTGGCTGAAAATACAGTATGTGTGTGTGTGTGTGTGTGTGTGTGTGTGTGTGTGTGTGTGTGTGTATCCAGGCCGTCCACCAGACGTCATTATATCGTCCCGTCCCACACACACACAGTACCACTGTCCCACCGCCCCTCTCACTCTCAGCCAGGTATCTCCTGCCCCTCCGGTACGATGGCCAGAAGCGGAAGTATGATGGGAAGATGAGATGGTTACTAGGATCCTCTCTATCTTGTTGACTTGTGGTCCCCCCCCCCCCACACACACACACCACAATGCCGACAAGAGGTGTCCACTAGCTGGCACCACCACTCACTCTGCGTCCTTCTGTCTCACCACCACAGTCTGTCTTCTTCCCACTGGCAGGCCATTCTCCACATACCGTCCACATCAGGTGTACCTAGATATTGCTACCGTCATTGTGTTATGTTATCCCAAGACTTGTTAGTGTTCACTGGTTTATGATACGGCACACATTATCTTCCCGGGACTACCACCACAACCACAGCAGCTCAGGATGGTTCATCTGGCCGTCCATGGCCCAGCACCACAACCACAGCAGCTCAGGATGGTTCATCTGGCCGTGTACCTGACTGTAAGTGGTTGCCCACACGGCGTGTAGAAGCGGTGGTTAAGATCCGTGTTATTTGGTTTGGTCTCCCATGACGAAAGTCCGGGTTCACAGAAGACTGGCCTACAATCTCCCTGTATAGTACCGTGCTACAAACACCTATAATGATTCATCCGACATAATTACCAGCGGGACTCATTATCCACACAATTGTAACACAGCGTGACCAGTGTTAACGGTAGGACCAGACTGGTGGACGCCCACCACGACTGGTGGACGCTGCAGGGCGAGATCTTCCTGTTCCTCAACCTGACGGCGACACACACCACCACCGTCTCCACCAGCAGATGCAGCAACACAAGGTATCACAGGCCATGTCTGATAGCAGTGATCTAGTGATCAACAGGCCGTTATCCAGCGTTGGGTAGTTAGTTGGCGATGGCACGGTAAGGTGAGGAGGCGTGTTACGAGTGAAGGTCGGGGACAAACTGGCCATAAATGGTGACGTAAGATAAGAGGCCAACACCAGAGACCAAGGATCGTACTACAACAGCCTTGCAGTGCAACACTAACACTAGAAATGTCAACAATACCAACCTTCCCCACTACAGATATAATTCATGTGACTACTGCAGCTGTTTGTCTTCACTCACCACACTATCATCATCATCATCATACGTAAGGTAAACTTGGGTTCCAACATGACATTATATCTACCAATATTGTATCACCATTATCGTCACCACTCAATGTTATCATCAGTCATTAGAATTATCATCGTAATCAGTCATCATCACTACAATGAAGACCTAAAATTTTATCAACTAGTATTACCATCACAACTAAGATATTCATCAACAACTACTATGGTTAGCACATAGTTTTTCTTATTGGCAGCAGCAAAATGCGCTTTGGCCGGGCCAGGGGCCAGGCTGGGCTAACGGGCCAGGGGCCAGGCTGGACTAACGGGCCAGGGGCCAGGCTGGACTAACGGGCCAGGGGCCAGGCTGGACTAACGGGCCAGGGGCCAGGCTGGACTAACGGGCCGGGGGCCAGGCTGGACTAACGGGCCAGGGGCCAGGCTGGACTAACGGGCCAGGGGCCAGGCTGGACTAACGGGCCAGGGGCCAGACTGGACTAACGGGCCAGGGGCCAGGCTGGACTAACGGGCCAGGGGCCAGGCTGGACTAACGGGCCAGGGGCCAGGCTGGGCTAACGGGCCAGGGGCCAGGCTGGACTAACGGGCCAGGGGCCAGGCTGGACTAACGGGCCAGGGGCCAGGCTGGGCTAACGGGCCAGGGGCCAGACTGGACTAACGGGCCAGGGGCCAACCTTGTGTCAGTGGCATGACTCACTTCGTCCTGCCTACAAACAGTTGACGGCAAGTTTTGTTTCCTGACCGAGACTTTAACAAATGTTTGAACAATATAACCAGACTGCTGTGATGCTCGAGTATATATCTATATAACTGTTAGGATACCAGGATGATATACTTACAACAGAAGATGCTACCATTCGAAAACCTAATAATAACAACAACAATAATAATAATAATAATGATAATAATAATAATAATAATAATAATAATAATAATAATAATAATGTCTTTGGAAACAAACGGTGACGTCAGTCCCACCAGTGTTGCCATAATGTTAAAGCAAATATTAAATTCCAGAGAGTGTTGAGACCCCTGCCACCTGGCCAAGCATGCGACCTCTGACACCAGCAACACCACATGACATCCACATGGCTCCAGTGACGGGAAACCCCGTGACCTTCTACGTCATCCATGAGTTCATCAGTATTTACTTTGAGATTAGCGAGCCATCTTGACCCAGGCGCTGGAGGGTTGGCATACACCGTGTGGTCGGTGTGTGATGATGTGTCGCTCTCCTGCACACCAGACACACCTCACATGCAGGCGACAGCTTGACTATCAGACACTATGACGTCGGATTTCTTCTTTTTAGAGTAACTTCTCAACAACATTATTCCCTAGCCTAACCTAAGCTAATTGGTGTACTACTATAACATTATCTCCTAATTGGTGTACTACTATAACCACCAGTTCCGTGACCATCCCAGTCCCGTACAAACAAGCAAGGTTTCCTGACACCTACAATGACGCCAGATTCACATTTACACCGAGGTGCGGTCGTCAACGTGACGCCAGAGGACAAACGTGACGAAGGATTCTGTGCTAATTTGATGCAGCTACGTAGGTACAGGCATTACTGCATGGAGAATAAACGGTCAAAAAAGTTGCACACAAAGATGACGGACAACAGATGGATATATTTTAGTGTAAATACTTGACAACCTTATACTGTGGCGTCCAGTCACTTATGTTGGGTGTGAAATGCATCCAGTATACACCCCAGCAAGGACCACATGCACCATGGCCATAGGTCGTGGTGGTGCCGGGACGTGAACAATAGGAAAACATAAGAAACAAATGTAAACAAGAAGTAAATGTGTGGTGACTCAAAATGTTCCAGATCTTACCCAACGTGACACCAACACCAACTCTCTCAACTTACCTACAAGAACAAGTAATCCAGCATGATACACCATTTCAGGGACACCGGTCTCGATGTTTTATAATGAGAAATTATCTCTACAATACACCAAAATCTATGCACAGATCACGTGAACATACTACCAACTGTCTGTATCAGGGTTATCCAGATTTCATTTTTCATTCACAGCTACAATGTAATGCTCATCACTGACAAACATTAAGTATCTCATGATGTACTTGATCCACATCTTTATTTCATCACTTTACTTAAAGTTTGCTACCTCACATCTTCACCTTAGCCATACATTCACTAAAATTTAGTAAAACTATTTGTTAGTTGTATTTCCTTTTTAGTAAAGTCTATGTTATCCTCAGCCAGGTGAACCCGACACGAAGCACTTTTGGGTGACAAATTTAAAATGTATGTAAAGCTTCGCCCAGACTAACCTTGTCCCAGGCTCTTGTTAATGACAGCCGGTTCTCAGGTGTGTCTTCCAAGGCTCAAGTCAGGTGTGTGTAACTTTAGTGTAATGTTGTGTAACGTGTTCTTAAAACCTTCAACATTTCCTAGGGAACATAACTCAATTTTCAATATATATATATATATATATATATATATATATATATATATATATATATATATATATATATATATATATATATATACTGCAGGGTTTGAAACAAGAATAATTTACTGAGAAGTCGTTCCGGCTAAAGCGGATTACGACACAGTCACGAGGTGTTACGGTCGTGCTTCAGCCCAGAAAAATTCGGATCAACAAAGATGCGGAAATACTTACGTGACCATGTATGACAACACTCACCTGGTACAACAATGACAGCGTTACAAGCTGCTACAAACTCTGATGAATATCCTGCAGGTTCCAGTGTACTAACGAACGACCCCACAGGTCTCCGGCACAATGGAAGATCAACTTGTGATATGAGAGAAAGGTGCAGTTAGCGACGTAAGTCTGTTACTCTTGTTCGTCTCTATATTAAAGGAAGAATTCAACACCACTGACACATACCATACGCTAGGAACGGTGGGTTGTCCTCGTGCAAGCCGGCATTCAGTCTAACAATTGTGTAAACAAAAATGAGGCTAAGCATCAATATCTTGATCGCTATGACGATCTAAAAATGAATCAGTTTATAAATGTTTCGGATATTTAGAGTTACGTTGGGTACAAGTTTCAGAGGACTGAGCTTTGTGTAGTGTCACTTGAGATACAGTCTAAAGAAAAGAATCTCCTTAACAGATGAGGCACAGAACCAAGCCTCACCTCGCACAGATTACCATGGCAATGTGCAACACACGTTCGTCCCTCACAATGAACACTCCAACTTGTAGCATTTGTTTCAAAAGGAGATTATGGTAAAAAAAAAATAACTAACTAATGTGTTTATCATAACAACAGATCACTAAATAGTAAAATTGTGAAAGTTCTACATTCAAACATTCTTACTGAGTCACAGACGATATTAGATCACTCGCAGGTTCTACCTGTCTGGTGGAGTTAACAACCACTGAACAACCCCTTCCCTTAACTCTACGCGGCCCCACCAGACATCCACCACATACCACACTCCTCGGATAAAACATTCATAATTCCCTATCTACGATCTGGACATCAGCCATCACTACAAACACCGTCTCACCATATCATATCAAAACCCTTCATACCGACCATGCAACTACCTCAACGACCACTAACTACAACTGCCCTGAACTTGTCCCACACATGTACATACAATACGGCCGATGGACGTGAGTACTGTGGATGCCTCAAAGATAGAAGGAAACTTCCCTCCCATTACAGCAGCCAGACCGCCATCCTGACACAACACTGAATAATCGTGTGTCATACTGTCAGTATTTACCGTATTGAGCTCAGCAGCCTTCCTGACTGTCAGCTGCAGCCACACCGATTTCTTCGTCTACAGAGGCTGACCTGCCTAACTGGAAAGACACCAACACCACAACTGACCACATCAAGCCACGCACACTCCTGACCTCACGACAGCCGTTAGTTAAGTCTTCACTCAACGTAATTACTCTCCTCATAAACGTTACAAATAACCAGTATAAGAGAAGCAAGCGAACCAACGGTGCCACACCTTGCCCATTCGCCGGCTTCGTTAGTGGTCGCCTTAACCAGCCTACCACTCGCCCACCGGACAGCGCAGCCGATACAGCTACTACACTGTGGTGGTCGACTATACAGCTACTACACTGTAGTGGTCGACTATACAGCTACTACACTGTGGTGGTCGACTATACAGCTACTATACTGTGGTGGTCGACTATACAGCTACTACACTGTGGTGGTCGACTATACAGAAATATTTACACTTCCGCATCATGTTTAACACAAGGTATTACAGTTTCTCTTGAAATTCAAAATTCTATATTCTAATGAATATTAATACTTGGTGCTCAGAAATGACATCCAGCACACGAGGATATACCACTTTGAACTACATTTCTGCGCTGCAACAATTATTTACTTACTATACCTCTTGCATGATGCTACCACCCTTGGATGTCCTAACCTTTAACCCGGCCCTCACAATTCATATCACAGTACCATCACACTCAAGGGTCGTTCCATTACACTCAAGGGTCGTTCCATCATACTTAAGGGTACGTTAATTTCACCTATTGGGATAAACCATTGTACTACACTAATCAAATCATAATTTTCAAGTCAATATCCAGTGAACCTCAATACGACGCCATATACACCCAATTACTGAACTCTATAAGGAATTCTAAGCCAGTTAAACTTTACTTCGCTCTACATGACAAACATTATCATCATCCCAATCAGGCAAGGAATAATACCTCAGACATAAGACCACACCTCTACTGTCTCCAAACTACTTTGCGCAACGAACGCGCTCTTGTTTCTGGTTAACGAGAGTCGTACAGAAGCGGCTGGGGCCGGTGCAGCACCTTACCTCTCAACGTTGCCTAACTGTACCACAACCGACCAACACCTGTCACTTGTTTGGCTGCCTATTTTCCTCACAGAAGCGCTGCTCATATAGCGCACCAGTCGGTAATCAGTGCCACACCAATCCTCCTGGTCATGTGCGTCTCCCACACTCCAGAGATACCAAACCATAACAATAATAAACATAGATGACAACGTCCACCAATCAGCTACGCCCAAATAAACTAGTTCGATTTTAGCGCTTTTTTTCTTTTTTGTGTGGGTGAATGGCAGGCAGAAGTGGCAAGTGAGCCGTGCAAGTACTACGTTCATACATTGTTGATGGTGTTAATGTTGAGAGAGAGACGTACACAACGGTCGTCAGGTGATGGGGTAGTGTATCACAAGGTGCGTAAAGCCGCACTAGGTTTCGCACGTTCTCATGGCTTAACAAGCCAACAGTACTGTATGATGTTTGACCACATCTTCAAGCTTACAAACTACAACTATCCAATATCGTTTCCCTCACTGGAGCGAATCTTGTTATTCTGGATCGTTCACAAAGTTCTGATGTACGTTAATGAACAAATTTAGCAAACCTCCAATACTAATTCATGCAACATACTGGGCTCATTATATAACAAGAGTATACTTTATATAAATATATAGATGGATAATAATAATAATAATAATAATAATAATAATAATAATAATAACAATATTAATAATGTGGTAAATTAGTGGAAAGTGTGACAAATTCATCCAAATTTTGTCTCCACTCCGAAAAAATCTTAGTATTGCATTTGTGGCCATAAAGATGTCGAAGATAACGACAACTGTTGTTATAATAAATAGTTGAACTGGAATACAGAGAGAAAATGGACGCTTCTGTTCCCTTATAGTTTACACAATGAGAATGGTTTACCCAATGACCATTAACAGCAAAAAGAACTTTAAAATCATCTGTAACGTATGACCAGTTGACGCAGGTGTTACGCCTGTGTTGTGTGAGCCGAGCGTGCTGCCGCTAGGTCGCCCCGATCCAATCCTTCCATTACGTGTTGTGGACGTCCAACAGCCGCTGCCTTGCGTTATGAGGCCGCCTGTGGTGGTCTGTCACGTGGACACCAGCCAACTTGGGCCGACCTGTAAATCAACAGTGGTGAAATACGCGTCCGGCCCCACACTCCAGCAGCTTGGACGGTAGCGAGCAGACCGGCTCCAGCCAAACAATATGTCAACCATGACAGAAAATAGAAGAGCAAAGACTGACCTCATCAAACCCTTTAAGTTTTTAAATTAGTCTGTGAGGTATTTCTACAACATAAGAGTCGTGGATGAAGTGGATAAACTTTGGAAAGTTGTAAACCAGGAAACTGTGAACTAGGAAACTGCAGATACAGAAGTTGTGAACCAGGAAACTGAAGATACAGGAGTTGTGAACCAGGAAACTGCAGATACAGAAGTTATGAACCAGGAAACTGCTGATACAGAAGTTATGAACCAGGAAACTGTAGATAAAGAAGTTATGAAGCGGGAAACTGCTGATACAGAAGTTATGAACCAGGAAACTGCAGATACAGAAGTTGTTCAAATAGGACAACATAAGTGCTGAACTCCCTTGCCACACAAAACCATCAATTACAAGTCTAGTGGTCTGACGTAGCCAGGTATGTACGCAAGTATCAAGCAAGAGGTCTGTCTGGCCCACCAAACCTGTTATGACCAGCAGATATAATGTCATCGGCTTAAGGTTACCAGTAATATCCCAATTACCCGGTTCCCTGTTACGATCAGGAATCACCTGATTATGCATGTTAAATCATAAGTGACTGGGTGTCATTTCTGAAACCCTATGCATCTTATGTGCAACACCTTTACCACAGCAAGGTCGAATTCCATAAAGTATTTAAATCGTAAACACACACACACACACACACACGGGAAAATACTGTCTAGCAACCACAGTCAGTCGTGGAGTGGTTGTGCACGACAGTGAACAGTGAGCGCTGCCTCTCCTGACGGAAAAACATTAACATCTCAGCTTAAAACAACATAAGAATAAACACTACGCCCGCATAGGCAACCTCCCTGGCTGGCCCTCCAGTACTGCACAATAATAACATAACAGTTGTCATATCTGTGGGTATTCACTCTAACTCAATGGCTTTTGCAACCACAACTGTAATTATGGCGAGTCACAGAAATAAAAAAACATAATTGAGAAGGTAAACATTATCTTAAGAACACTGGGGAAATTCTACTAATAGCAACAGTACATATATCATTAACAGGCGAATAATGTATATATGACCCTTCGCGAAACATACAGTATAGTTATATATATCTTTTTTTCTTTCAAAATATTCGCCATTTCCCGCGTTAGCGAGGTAGCGTTAAGAACACAGGAGTGAGCCTTAGAGGGAATATCCTCACATGGCCCCCTTCTCTGTTCTTTCTTTTGGAAAATAAAAAACAGGAGGGGAGGATTTCTAGCCCCTTGCTCCCTCCCGTTTTAGTCGCCTTTTACGACACGCAGGGAATACGAGGGAAGTATTCTTTCTCCCCTATCCCCAGGGGTAATATATATATATATATATATATATATATATATATATATATATATATATATATATATATATATATATGATGGAAGGGTCAAGCGACCTTACAGCCTCTGATAAGAACATCGGATGGTTGTTGCAGCATTAATGTTGCAGCAGCAGAGTAAAATTCTCGACTGCAAATCTACACGTCTTTTTTCCAACAGATTTTGAGACATTAAGAGCTTGTGGGAAGGATGCGCTTCAGTTCCTCAGTGACCTTGACTCAAGCTTATCGAGTCCATATTAAGGATAACAGAACCATCAGCATCTTATTTCCGCCTTGAAATGGCCGATGTGTCACGTCGTACCCCTCACACGGTGACTGGAGGAACTTGTAATTTCAACGGAATCGTCTTCAAGACTTATCAATGTGCATCCTTCAAAGTTAAAAATGGATGTAAAGACAAAATGAGCGGCATACTGTGAGAACACTGGCCCGGCACGGAGTGAACCAGGCTCCACCGTGAGCTGTCTGGCCTCCCACCCCTCCGCCACCATACTTCACTCCCTCACGCCCACGTCGTTAAAGTCAAGGCGTCACCGCACGCCTCGCCGTTATCAAGAGCCACAAAACCAGGGTTAATGGATCTCTTGCCTCTGGAAAACAAAGGCATCCGGTTCGGAATGTCATGGCAAAGCTTCCAGAAGGTTCTTCCTCATCGTCACCCGGCCATCCCACGGTTACGTCGGCAGATATAATACATGGCAGATACTTGTGTTTACTGATGGTAGCGTTATAACTTCTTGTAGTGATACGGTGTACACTACGTACATTCTCGTTATATCACAACAAACCTGACACACTACAGTCGGCTGTTCTAGTAACCCAAGCGGCCAGAACCCCCGAGATGTGTTATGATCTGGTGAGCGGCAACTAGCACATCCCACCTGCAACACTGTGTCGTCTGGAGGAAACGTCCAACACCACACCATCATACGGCTGACCACATCATCATACGGCTGACCACATCATCATACGGCTGACCACACCATCATACGGCTGACCACACCATCATACGGCTGACCACACCATCATACGGCTGACCACACCATCATACGGCTGACCACATCATCATACGGCTGACCACATCATCATACGGCTGACCACACCATCATACGGCTGACCACACCATCATACGGCTGACCACACCATCATACGGCTGACCACATCATCATACGGCTGACCACATCATCATACGGCTGACCACACCATCATACGGCTGACCACATCATCATACGGCTGACCACACCATCATACGGCTGACCACACCATCATACGGCTGACATCACCATACGGCTGACCACACCATCATAAGGCTGACCACACCATCATACGGCTGACCACATCATCATACGGCTGACCACACCATCATACGGCTGACCACATCATCATACGGCTGACCACACCATCATACGGCTGACCACACCATCATACGGCTGACCACACCATCATACGGCTGACCACATCATCATACGGCTGACCACACCATCATACGGCTGACCACATCATCATACGGCTGACCACACCATCATACGGCTGACCACACCATCATACGGCTGACCACACCATCATACGGCTGACCACATCATCATACGGCTGACCACACCATCATACGGCTGACCACACCATCATACGGCTGACCACATCATCATACGGCTGACCACACCATCATACGGCTGACCACACCATCATACGGCTGACCACACCATCATACGGCTGACCACACCATCATACGGCTGACATCATCATCATACGGCTGACCACACCATCATACGGCTGACCACACCATCATACGGCTGACCACACCATCATACGGCTGACATCATCATCATACGGCTGACCTCACCATCATACGGCTGACCACACCATCATACGGCTGACCACACCATCATACGGCTGACATCACCATACGGCTGACCACACCATCATACGGCTGACCACACCATCATACGGCTGACATCAGCATCATACGGCTGACCTCACCATCATACGGCTGACCACATCATCATACGGCTAACCACACCATCATACGGCTGACCACACCATCATACGGCTGACATCACCATACGGCTGACCACACCATCATAAGGCTGACCACACCATCATACGGCTGACATCATCATCATACGGCTGACCTCACCATCATACGGCTGACCACATCATCATACGGCTGACCACACCATCATACGGCTGACCACACCATCATACGGCTGACCACACCATCATACGGCTGACCACATCATCATACGGCTGACCACACCATCATACGGCTGACCACATCATCATACGGCTGACCACACCATCATACGGCTGACCACATCATCATACGGCTGACCACACCATCATACGGCTGACCACACCATCATACGGCTGACCACACCATCATACGGCTGACCACATCATCATATGGCTGACCACACCATCATACGGCTGACCACATCACCATACGGCTGACCACACCATCATACGGCTGACCACATCATCATACGGCTGACCACACCATCATACGGCTGACCACACCATCATACGGCTGACCACAGAAATATCGGGGAACCTCAGCTACCTACAGCGCACACAGTGAACAAGACCAAAACACAAAACACTAATAAGCTATGTTAACATCCATAAAAATATACATGAAAAATGTGAAAGATCATACGCAAGATTATATCTTTTATGTTATGAAACTTAAAACACTTGACAATAGATATTTTGGTGGACACAAATAAAAGTACATTAGTAAAACACTCGATGATAAATCAGGCAACGTTATTATGCTGGTTGATCACTTCGCATCAGTGTACACTACTACCAGACAACCACAAGTGACTAGTTAGCAGGAGGCTACCGTTCTGAGCCGTGTGGGTTGACCGGATAGTAAACATGATATCCTTCTAGGGCGTCCTACATATCGGCCAGATTGTCCTTTAGCGGTAAACCTGATCATCTGCCCTGGTTCCCGATTCCTACAGCAAAAGGAAGAAAAAAAGAATCCAGTTAAAATACCACACACGAGGAGGTCTGGCAAGATCAACCAATCAGAGATCACTGGTTAAATACTGTGAGGTACAGAGTACTGGGAGAGAACTATGGCTGAGGCAAAGGGTGAACAAGGCTGAGATGATGTGAGAGAAGTGTGGGTGGCTGATTCGCCCGCATACCATGCGTACAACCAAACTGCTGTACACACAAACATTCCGTCATGTCGCTTTTCTCGCAATCGCATGAAAGACTAGAGTCATGAACCTAAGTTCGATGATATGGAACTTTACAAACATCCCGCCGATGTTTACGTTAACATGTGGTGTAGTGTGAGTGTCAATCGCGGCCTCCCGCGTCAGGCCGTCGTCCTCCCGCCCCCGGCGCTGCTGCGTTAGGCTGCTCCCTCCCTCCCTCCCTCCTCTCGTCCCTACTACACCTCACCGACCTGCTGCTGCACAGATGGTCCGGCGCACTGCGTCTGCCTCGGTCCGCTGCTTCCACCTCGGCCACAGTCACTTCCGTTATTACACCGCCGCACGCCACGACTCCCGGCCAACCCTTAACACAACACACACTACTACAACACTACATCACTGTTTACAACTTCACAACCAACTATACACGTACGCTTACCATCTGACGAGTGATGAACTTCCACCATACACGGAGAAAACAATATAATCAGCTATTGTGTGTGTGTGTGTGTGTGTGTGTGTGTGTGTGTGTGTGTGTGTGTGTGCGATCACCTCTCACGGCAACATTATACACCAAGGATGAAGACCCTGGAGACTCTAATATGTGGTGTCAGCTGACTGAGCGGCCACTGTCAGCCCTGCCCCCCAACACACCACACAGGGGTAAATAGTGTTGGGGAGAAGGTAGGTAGGTAGGTGGTGGCGGGGGCGTTGTATGGCCTCGGCTGGGGATGACGGCAGTATGTTGGGCGGCCTCCTGTGTGGCTGCGTAAAGTTTCAGCAACTGAAACAGAAAGGGTGTCACATAACATACCCTGCAGCCGCGGGTACACGTGAGAGAGAGAGAGAGAGAGAGAGAGAGAGAGAGAGAGAGAGAGAGAGAGAGAGAGAGAGAGAGAGAGAGAGAGAGGGGGGGGGGAGCCGAACATGAGGCTGGGGCTGGAGGAAGGGAGCCACCTGAAGAAGCCAAGTAAATGGTGCAGCTCACCAGCCGTGGCCTCGGTGTATGACATACAACAATCACAGTCACTGTGAGGCTCATCCCCCAGAAATGTCATCTTCACCCACAGTACCACAACAGGGTGGTCATGGGAAGAACTGTCACCTTCATTATCATAAAACGTATTATTAAACCCTTGAGCACGACAGTATGACCCGTGGGTGAGGTCAGAGGTCAAGCCTCACGTGATCCTGAGAACTACCTTTATTGCTGAACTATATACAAAACGTAGAACGTTGTCAGGACAAGCCTTGTTATATCTTTAATTATTCATGGCTCTCGTTGTCTGACAATGAGGTTAATTACTACATTAATGATGACCTGGGTATACTAACTTTCTTGATGTTCCATTTCGTCCGTTACATTCTCTAGTTACGTTGTCTTGTGCCGCCGTCTGTGTCTAATGTTCTCATCACGTGTGCCTCCTGCCTCTGCCACCACCGGTCACACTACATAGTTATAGTGTTCACGTCAGGTTTCCCAAGACAATGGTGCTCCCGGTCGTTATGTTCCCTTGTGGCCGTAATGACACGAACACACATCTGTAGCCAACAGCATCCATCACAAGTTTCCCTCCTCCGGCTGCTCATCACAAGGCCAAACAAGTCATAATACTTCTCTCTGTTTCCCGGAAACATTGTCCTTCACTCAGGGTGACCCCCAGTTGTCTCCCACACCCACAACGTATCCTCAGGTGTTCCAGACAGTCCTCCCACCACCCACAGGGATTACAAAATCATTATCTCTTCCGCCGACCGCCCGCTTCACCTACAGCATCATACAGATGTTATTATCGTCCACGACAAAGAACTGCTAAGATGTTGAATTCTTTTTCTTATTTAATATTTCCCTCAGCGTATAACTTTTCTTCCTTTAAAACCTACAAACGCCTTGTTATTTCCCCATACCATGTTGTTGGTCACTATATATATATATATATATATATATATATATATATATATATATATATATATATATATATATATATATATGAGCTGCAGTCAACTTGGCTCTAAGTTTACTGCACAAGGATTGTCTATCATCTTCATCAGACATCTGTAAGACGAGATATTCAACCTCAGTGGAGAACTCTATCTGACTCTGGTTTCCCTAAATCATGAGAGTGAGCGAATTCCTTACATTTCTGCCAAGATTTACACACGAATTAATGCATTACTTGGTCATCACAATCACTGTATAATAACGGTACCCTTGTAACTAAATGAAACAGCAACAGACCATTGGAGGTTATTTGTGACAAGAGATCACAAAGCTACAGCTCAGTGTTTGAAAATAATAATTATGGCAAAAAGATAATTCCTCCACCAGCCCTGTAGGTAAAGTCCTGTATCATAGTCACATGTGTTACTGATTTGTGTCGTAACCCCGGTAACTTTATTGTGCACCCCAGGCTCATCCTTTCAGCGGTAGCGCAAAAGAATTACAGAGGTCACAAACGGTCTTACTCCGACCCGCGCCAGTGGGTTGATATAACATGTTACAATTCATAACAAATATTTCATTACAAACATTACGTAGTTTCATATTTCAAGTTTTACCGACTACATGAAAAAAAATGGATACAAACTTAAAATTTCAGGTAACATGTTATTAACAATAATGGGTTGTGACATTTCTTGCAGTGTTGGTAAAGAGTTGTTAAACCATACATGACATGGCACAAGTGAATCTAAATGGATCCAAAATAATCATGTGCGGACTGTGGGCAACCCTCTTCTTACAACGTGCACATCTAGGTAATCACACACACACACACACACACACACACACACACACACACACACATCGACCTTCCCCTTTACAACAGCCAATTTTTATCACTAACAAAAAAGATCATCTCACGACTTCACAAGGTTGGCTTTGTGTAGCACCTTTTTACCCCCGGCGGGGAGGTGTGTGTGTGTGTGTGTGTGTGTGTGTGTGTGGGGGGGGGGGGGGGAATCCTATCTACTGAGGCCGTGGTTCACAGGCCAGGTCTTCAGCATCCACAACATTAATACTGACAAGGGCGCACCAAACTGCGTGGCGGCATAATGGAAGTATAGATAAATCATTAATTACGAAGTTCGCCGCTTAAGCGTCAAATGTAGGTCAGAGCGACCGACCAACTTGTAGTGGGATGCTGAAGAGCTCATCAATACACGGCTGCAAATGAAGTTAGTAGAACGAACATGATATCCTGACTGAACTGAGGTAAGACTTGACCAAGGTGTGGACCCCCAGAGTACATACGGTACTTCAACACTTCTACCTGAAAGGAAATCAGGGAGAAAACGACGTACACGGTGAGCGCTCCCTGCTAGTCCTGACTAACGACAAATTCTCCTTCCTGGGAGGCTGGGTCCTGCCGGCCGCCTGCGTAGCCTGATAATGTTGACCCCCGACATATTAACTACTGCTTCCTCCCTCACTACATCCTGCCCTCCTCCTCCTGGTCTGACTCTCGCTACTACTACTATTACTACTACCACTTCTACTACTACTTATAATAATAATAATAATAATAATAATAATAATAATAATAATAATAATAATATTGTAAACAATGAACACAATCATCAAAATATTACTATCAACAAAAACGTGTGTGTGTGTGTGTGTGTGGGTGTGTGTACCCACCGAAGACATCAGTAACATGCATCCTCGGCTGTGTGGGTCAACGTTGAGGTCGGAGGAAACAGCAGGTGAGGCCAGGCGGGTGTCCCGCGCCTCCACTATCCTCGAGGATCCAGTAGTGACCACGTGTCACGTGTACGTGTCGAGACAAACAAGTGGGTGAGGAGGAAGGTAAGTGGACGGGGAATGTTCGTCCTGTTTCTCACTACCTGTCTCAATATCACTAATGTTAATCCAAAATGATTGATGTCACGAAAAATCATGATGACCTTATTCTCGCATACCATAAGACAAATATATTCAATATACAGATGTTTATATCTCTCTTATTCACTACTGTTCAACATCGGGGTAATGAACAAATTACTCAATTCAATTGTTAGTGCTATAATGACAAAAGTAAAACTTCTCATTAATCTTTCAGTTTATCAAATTCTGCTATGATAACATCCACGCTCTTCTCTGTATAATTATACTGATGCCAGGTTGTTGACCAGACAGCACAACTGATTATGTAAACCTACATGACTACCACATCTGATGGTGTACGTCTCCTGTTGATCATATCGCCATCATTATGAATCACACACTACAGAAGCGACACTTCTGAGAATAGTGACATCAAGAAGAATAATCGAAGTAGCAACAAAGGTAACAGCAGCATCAAACAAAGCATGAGAAGCAGTAAACACAAGGTTAACAGCATTAAAATCACCAGCAACAGAAGTACAGTTGGAGGGGTCCATATGGTGTATGGCTTCTAGTGTCACGTCAACTAACGCTGCCGGCCTCTTCCTCACACTTACGTATATATAACAACACAAAGGTTTCTCTGTCCAACAAATGTTTTCATCATAATAAAACACGTTATTTTACTAGACTTTTTACTGGTTTACGAACATCAGAAATCAATAATTATCTATAAAGTGTAAATATTCGTACAGACGAGTTGTCTTGACTTCGCTTGACACGTACAATGTGTGGATAATTATTATGTCTTTTTCGAGCAAATCAATTTCCTGAGACTGGATCATTTACAGGACGAACAAGATAACACAGGAAAAGTGCAACAATTTCCCTGAGCAACTATTGATAAAATTCATGTGGACATTTCACAAATGACATCAAAACAAAACAGATTTCCCTCTTCTGGATGACCATAACATTATAGTTGTCAACCATATCACCAACAAGTTTTTCAAAGGTTAAAATGGTACGGTCGACACCAGAGCAACAAAACTGTATGTTGAAATATCTCAAATGTTCGGAAACTGTCAGCTTGGCCGCAGTCTCCTGCCCCTGGCGGATCATCAGTCAACCTGAGTCAAGGAGTCAAAGGTCAAGAAGTTCCCCCGTGTTGTACTGGAACCTCCTGATTCTTGTAAGACAAGAAGCTGACACCAGTCCACAGGTGAGAGAATCTCTCAGGACTCAGCAAGGTAGTGTGGACAGGTCATTTTCCTTATTATCAAATCAAAAAAGCAAAAAAATAGGGTAAATGTCCGCGTATAACTGGTAAGTTGTACAGAGTTGTGAGGGGAGGGAATGGGGAGCGTCTTTCTCCTGCTAGTGGTGATGTCATTTTTATTCCCTATAATGCAAAGCTTAACCCCGTCAGTGGGACTACACCACCCATGGATATAACGTCCTGGCTTTTCACCTAATCTTCACAGATCGAGTCAGATGTTAGGTGATGCCCCCGGGCCCAGGGTGGTGCTCCAAGTAGGTAACTTATTCACTGGGGCCCTGGGATCCCTACTTGTCTCATCGCCATCCTCATCATCAGTGCTCACTCCTGCTACTCCTCTCCTGGACAACAACCCTGAAGGTCATGAGCGTTTAAAGTAACGGTTCAGACTGGCTGTGTTAACATTTTCCCGGCCATTACCTTCGTTCGCCTTGACAACTTCCACCGTCCCCGACAAGTTCCTGACGTAAGACTCACGACGGCTACTGTGCTCCACCTCGCTCTCCGGGGCCAGACCTACAGTCACTTTGCTGATGGCTACTCACTACAATCCGCCAGCCTCCACAATATAACTACATCCTTCACTCACCTGTAGCATTACAAAATCTTGAAGTATTAAGAGAGAGTAGATGAACACCGTAAGTGTTGGCAATCAAGTATTCATCTTCTTACAGAAGGTTGAATATCATCTTCTGCAGCGCCAGTATCTTCACCAGCCAGCCAGTCACTGTGCTAACGTTATAATGATGATGGTACGAGCGCCACTCCTGGTCTGATATACAAAGCTGTGGCTTACATGTCACTGTAGCGAGTGACTCCACGTAACTGACAACTGTTTTTCGTCTATCGATTCTGAAACTGTATCCATTACTTACATTAATGTAATCGTTGTAATGTTTAACAGGATCTTGAAAAACACAAGTTAAAACATCCGATTTTAGTATAATCATAAGCTACTGAAATCCTCTGTTTCAATACATCAAACCTGCTCTGGCTTATATCGTTCGCAAACACATTCGTGCTTTAGAGAACTATTATACATTCGTATATATATATATATATATATATATATATATATATATATATATATATATATATATATATATATATATATATATATATGGGTTACAATAAATTTGTTCAAGGTTTCATAACAGCAACGAGATCAAGTCGGACGGACGCCTGCTCAAACTACAGGGATGAACTTGTACGTACATCGCTCCAGTGAGTTGATGTATGTAAACCAAAAGGTACTACATCACACTGCGCAACACCTGCAATACAAGCATATTTCCTCGTTACAAAATACTACACATATAAGTCGTGATCAATTATACAACAACAACCACAACAACCTCCTCAAGCCATCTCAGGTAAAAAACACAAGAGCGACGAACGTAACAACAACAATAACAACAAAAAGATGCGTACCTTCCCGACGCGTACCTTTCCGACGTGTGCCTTCCCGACGTGTGCCTTTCTGACGTGCACCCTCCCGACGCGTACCTTCCCGACGTGTGCCTTTCCGACGTGTACCTTCCCGACGTGTGCCTTTCTGACGTGTGCCTTTCCGACGTGTACTTTCCCTAGGTGTACTTTCCGCTGTGTTTTTTCTTCACTATTCGCTCGACTTTCATTTCTCATTACGGTGGTGTTGTGTAGGTGATCATGAACTACGCGTTACACTAGTGGCTACAGTGGTTAGGTTGCTAGTAAACACATTAGGTGAATGTAGGAAGTAGTAGAGGATTGACAGGGTGGCAGCCAGTAGAAGTCACAATGTGTTCGTCCATGTCTCAAACTTGCCATTAGCAAGCTCTGATCTCACACGTAATATTTCTTTCAGGTTAAATGTAATAACAAATACTAGAATATAGGAAATAGTAAAATAATCTAATAAGTGAGCTTAAACACAGGAATCTCATGCCTGGAGAGGCGTGCGCGGTAGGTTACATGTCTTTGTATTCACAATTTAACAGCTTATAAGCACTACAAGCTATGTGCTTATTTTACAGGTCTTAACATTAATGCTTTACGTGTCAGTGTGCAATGTTAGTTGCCAGGTTTTGCAACATACAAACAATATATTCTATTATCTAAAAGAAAGTTAACAAGCGGGGGTGACCGGCTTGATGGGTCGTGTTAACAACAGAAACTTTGCTAAGAATCGAGATTACATAAGGCTGAAGGATCATCACTTGATGCTGCCAGAAGTGAATGAAGTTGAAACGAAGAATAGGATCAATGGTGTTATATTCTTGTTGCGACGTGCACCGTACATGTCTGGGTCGTATCTAACCAACATTCTCCCGCATCATCCACACGAACCAGTCCTACACTACGTCTCCCCAGGTGACTTCCATCGTGCTAATACGTCCCATCCCACACTAAGCTCGTCCACATTCCACTCTGACACTTCTTCCCACCCACAAACTACGTCACAGTTGACTGTATCAATATTATAGTCATTTTCTAAAAACATTTTCGGTCATGCTTTACTGGCATTAAAGAATTCTCACAATGCACTTGGGAAACGTGGGCGGCCACTACAATTGATGGATGGGTTAGGTCAATCCCCCAAGAATCAATGAACAATATTATGATGTCCAAGATGGGGCACTGACACTGTTGTCGTCTACTTCATGAATGACCACCATCTTACTTGTAAAGTGCCAAGTAAATCAGTTATACATGATTGTCACTTTCATTCATCAATCTTTACTTTCACTCATCTTGACAAAGTGAAGAGCGAGGTGACAGTGTTGGGGAAACCATAGTGACGTGGGCTGTGGCTTCGCATGACCCACAACACAACTATCGTCATGGTTGTACCGCCTTCCCGCACGCCCCAACCCACATCAGGTCGTGGCCTAAACCTCTATTGGCCAATTCTGAAAGTAGACGTCGTGAGAACCAGTAACCTTTGAGTGGGTGATGATGGGTGAGGCGGGTGTGGAGGATGAGTAGTAGAGAGGCGCCAGAGATGGGTTGGGAAGGAGCCGTTTGTTTTACTTTTCCTCTGACACCACAAGGTTATCCCTCTCCACCTCCCGTGTGAGGGCGGAGGAGGGTGTTCAGCCGAGTCTTGGGGTTAATGGCGGAGGTTCCGCAGCGCTTAGTGTGATGAGTGGGTCGTGAGCAGCCGTAAGGTGGGTCACGTGAAGCGCAGTAGCAGTTCTTGTGAAGGCGACGTCATACACCATTTTAAGGAACCAGCATGGGAATGATAAGACCAGAAACCAAGAGCCATTACACGCCGGGAAACGACACAATGTGAGGCAGAGTAAGAGCACAGGAGCGACCAAGGTTAAGTACATTAATCTTAGGTGAGGTAGCGTCACATGTTGCTGAGGCTGGGATGAGGTCAGCAGGTGTGGTGGTGGCTGGGATGGGGTCAGCAGGTGTGATTGTGGCACGGATGAGGTCAGCAGGTGTGGTGGAGGCAGCAGTTGCAATTGGTAACCATTCGGGTTATCATCTTGGCGGAGTCACGAACATGTTAACTGTGTGGTCATTATTCAGAAAGCGTGTCGCCCTCCCCTATCCCCTTGTACACCAATATTTAGATATCCCGTATTAAATCTCGTTCCAGCATTACTACAACCAGAGTTCAAAATGCTTGTCTTCCGGGATACGATAGTGAACCTTAGAATGGCCTTCTCGTACCACCATGAGCGGGGTGTGTGGCAGGAGTCAAACAGAGCCAGTCCAGTGTGTGAGGGAGGCACCTGCAGCTGCCTCCTCCGCTCCTCCACTAAAGTTTAATCGTCAAACGGGAACTCACAACCTGCGTTCTTAACACATTTACTGAGTGAAAAAAAAAGGAAATATGAAGGGTTTCTGTACACGCTTACGATCCCCTGGAGTCTTATAACAAATACAAAGTTGTTCCAAACCAATGAAAAATATTTCTATATTTAATAAGAACAAAATCAGGTTTGTTAGTTTCAATACATTTAAAAATACTGCACACAGAAAATATACATATGTATACTACCGTGTTACGACCCGTGTGACTTAAGACGACCCGGCTGACTTAGGACGACCCGTCTGACTTAGGACGACCCGTCTGACTTAGGACGACCCTTCAGACTCAGGACGACCCGTCTGACAGGAGTGTTTCAGTAATGGTTGGAAGGACCTCACACTCTCCGTGTCAGGAGTTCCTTCTACCATATCCTGGGTGGCCACGACGTTTGATGCGTCCATACAACGTACAGATGGCACCACTACCAACACCCCCGTCTCCAGCTTGGGTAATGATGCACTTGTTTGTACAACTCATAAATTCTCCTTGAAAACCTGCTCATATGCTTCTGTATTAAATACTATGGTAAGGTCTGGAAATAATATGACTTTTTAAACGTCCTCTTGGTGAAAATAATTGTGGTCCACAGAAACAAAATATTCGAAAATGTTCTTTTTATATATCATCATAGAGCGTAGCCGTCTGAATATGAACACCTGTGTACATGGCAATGAATATCATTATGAATCAGAGAACTTACATGCATGATGAACAACAACTAACATTCGCGAATATATGAGTATAACCACACTGCTTGGTCATTAATGAGTAAAACCATCATGTTTGGTCATTAATAAGTATAACCACAATGCTTGGTCATTAATTAGTAAAACCACAATGCTTGCAGACTTGATTTTTCTGGTTCCAGCACTGTGACGACCGAATCAAAGGCCTTCCTTAATTAGCAATAACAATGGCAAAGATGAGGAGGAACACAGAGACTGCAAATATATTCACACAAACAGAGAGCCCACACACGGCCTCTCTACAGCTTCTCGCCAGTTTAACCTTAACTTCCCGTTAAATAATACAAGAAAACCAGTTTGTGCTCTCTCTCTCTCTCTCTCTCTCTCTCTCTCTCTCTCTCTCTCTCTCTCACACACACACACACACACACACACACACACACATATTCTCTCTCCAGTTAACCCCTGCGCAAGCCTGCGACCCTTGGGTATGATGTCCAAGCCAATCGTACAATCGTACCTCAGGTGTATAACATCAACACGTAAGAATTCCGTCATAAAGATAACAGGCGACACAAGTATCAAAAGGAAGACCACAGGGTCGTACCTAGGAAGACCACATGGTCGTACTCAGGAAGACCACAGGGTCGTACTCAGGAAGACCACAGGGTCGTACTTAGGAAGACCACAGGGTCGTACTTAGGAAGACCACAGGTTCGTACTAAGGAAGATCACGGGTTCGTACGAAGGTCCATAAGGTGATGGCAAGGTAAGAATGACCAGTAACATCACAATGATGCGTACCACCATCCCAGAGAATAGTGACTAACACGACAGCAACATAAGGAACATAAAGTAACAATGTTCAACATTCAGTGATGAACATGTGGTAACACCACAAGGTAGGAGATATACTCTTTATCTTTCCTGAGCTGAGCTTTGGGCATGTACTAAATATGAACCACCAGTCGCCGGTGCCTGTGTTGCTGTGGTCATCCTACAACACAAGTCTACCTGCCAGGGGTCATGAGAGATATACCACTATTCATCCGCCGCTGCTGGACTTTCGCCGGACACTTGCTGGGCTTAAACTATCAACCTGCCACCACGCCCTCGTGTTAATGTAATTCAGTCGATCTCTCTCTGTCATGCAAACATTTGTGCGGTGATACTTCAACCCGTATTGAATGTGTCCTCAAATATTAGATATATAAAAAAGGTACTGGTTAATCATGTGGAAATGAAGACAGATGGGTCACATACAGTGGTCGCTGTCTTACACATACCTTAACATATGCAAGAAGTGTTCACATTTTTGGTTCGTGGATGTAGTTTGACGATGACGGTCCTGGCATTTGCCAGGTCTAAGGCCTAAACAATCACTCAACCTAACTGATGATAATAGTGATATAGCAGACACTCCATTTTCCAAAATAAATGCTAAAACATTTGAGCACGAAGTACGACCCTTGACAGAATGTTCAGGTACGACCTGACTCTTCAGAGTCACTTTAAATATCAGGCCATCATACCCAAGGGTCGTGACGTTGAGCATAAGGAGTTCATGAGATACTATATTGTAAGGCAATGTTTCCTGTGTCATAACACTTACCAGACCTGATCACTCCGCTTATCATGGCCAATCTTTCACACTCTTACCTTAATGTACTTCCCAATATGACCAAATGTAACCTAAGGCAACATCATAAGAAACAGACATGGTAAAGAACCAGGTAGTCAATATAACAGTAAACGACCAGCCTAGCCTCGTATGCGGATATGCAAGGAACCAACACCGTTTTCAACGGCACAAATCAATTTAAGTATAATTCTCTTGAGATCTAATTACCCGTAACTGAAGATTAGTTCTCCCAACTGTTTATGTGAGAATCATGTATTAAAGTGCAGAGCGACCGTTATGTATCAAAGTGCAGAGCGACCGTTATGTACGGAGGGGATCATCAGCCAGCCGCACTCCGTTTCCCAGACTTTCACTCTCGGCGCCTTCATCAGCGTGACGCCAAGGTTTTACCCACCGCCAACGCTTTGTATTCTTCATCCAGTAAGCTTATCAACGCTTTGTATTCTTCATCCAGTAAGCTTATCAACGCTTTGTATTCTTCATCCAGTAAGCTTATCAACGCTTTGTGTTCTTCATCCAGTAAGCTTATCAACGCTTTGTGTTCTTCTATCATCCAGTAAACTTATCAACACTGCATTCTTCTATCATCCAATAAGCTTATCAATGCTTTGTATTCTCCTATCATCCAGTAAGCTTATCAACAAAGACTGTATGAGAAATGTCCTCCTCACATGTTTTAATAAATAAAGGCTGCTCCTGCCGAGTACCTGAGATCTAAAATGTTTTTATTAACAATAATTAAACAATGCTCATTACTTTTGGTGTAACTGCTTTCTTTTGATCTGGGATATAAACATTCACTTTTTTACTACACAAATTACTTCCCATCAGATCAATAGCAATAACCTCACCAGTAACTGTACTGCTAAACTTAGTAAACTTCCCAACGGAGCTGTGCTGACGGAATCATGCACTGTGAGTTACGATAATGGTTTTATTTTATGATATATTATACTGCTAATTTACCCGTTGCCAATCTTCATAGGTCATCAAAAGGTAAGCATGTTAACCGTCTGGAAGAGACAGTTTCCTTAACATTCAGAGCTCCAGCAGTTTACCTCACACTGGACACTGCTACTCACACTCAATAGTTTACCTCACACTGGACACTGCTACTCACACTCAATAGTTTACCTCACACTGGACACTGCTACTCACACTCAACAGTTTACCTCACACTGGACACTGCTATTCACACTCAACAGTTTACCTCACACTGGACACTGCTATTCACACTCAACAGTTTACCTCACACTGGACACTGCTATTCACACTCAACAGTTTACCTGACAATGAACATTGCTACTCACACTCAACAGTTTACCTCACACTGGACACTGCTATTCACACTCAACAGTTTACCTCACACTGGACACTGCTATTCACACTCAACAGTTTACCTCACATTGAACATTGCTACTCACACTCTAGTTTAACTCACACTGGACACTGTTACTCACACTCAACAGTTTACCTCACACTCGTATAGAATTCAGAGATACACGTCCTCCGTGGATCCGCCACGACCCACCAACACGTCTGCTGCTGCCAGCCGTACAAGGTACGTGGACGCGTGGAAAATAAGGATGTCTCCCGACCCACGGGAGGCCCGTGACCAGACCGATGAGGACCTTCTCTGGTCCTCCTGGGTGCACGTTCTGTACGACAAGTTGCACGATAACTAGAGCCACAGTTTTCGCACCGTCACACAACGTTTTTCATTTTCACCAGGTACACGGGGTTGGTATGTCACATTTTCACCAGGTACACGGGGTTGGTATGTCACATTTTCACCAGGTACACGGGGTTATGTCACATTTTCACCAGGTACACGGGGTTGGTATGTCACATTTTCACCAGGTACACGGGGTTGGTATGTCACATTCCACTACTTTCTGATAATAATTCCCCTCACTGTGGGTCCACAACTTACTGATAATGCACGTCCACTGTCGTTCACAATTATTATTATAATTATTATCATTACTGTGTTTATCAGTCGTCTTACTCTGGCAATCCAGTCGTCCACCTATCTGGTCACAACAGTAATTCTTCACCAGCCTCCACCTCTTCCTTCCGAGTGTCTGGTAGTCATTATATCTCACCCCACGATACGTCCTTCAACCCAACCATAATCATGAAGTGCGTTCAAGGGGGATAACTCTTGATCATTCTACACGCCAGGACACCTTAGCTCCAGTGCATTACACTCATAATTCCCTATCGAGGGCGTGGCAACCAAAATATCTGTGTTGTGACGCGTCTAGCACGGCGGCGCGACCCTTGAGTCACACACGTCGTGCTCAAGGGCTTAACATAACCCTGAGTTCTACGGACACCTTCACCAGTGAGAACAAGTCATCATCATCATCATCATCATCATCATCCAGTAACATGTACCTAACCTGTGTATGTTGTGATCACGTCTTGCAGGATGTTTATGACACTTACGTCATCCTGGTGAGTGTATTCCAGGTTGTCGCCATCTACCTGGAGCCACTGCGTCCTACAGGCCTTCTTCACTTGATCATCTGAGTTGCATCTCCCAGTAAGCTGGAGCTGTACACAATCATGATGGACGTCTTGTGATGTACAACATTTCCTTGATGGACGACACTGGTTGACTCGTTCGTATAAGTAAGACAATGTTCGTAATCATTTCCAACTTTTACAGTTCCTGAATCTGAACTTAGTCCACCGATTAACTTTCGAGGGCAGATCACATTCTGTGGTGTCAGTTGTACAAGCTTTCTTTTATCACGACCTTCCGTCACGATCAACTCTAAACCAGGTTAAGAGTTTCCAGTTGTCAGTTGACGTTTATTACACCACATTTACCAGTAAACAGAATTTATTATATCAAACTAATGGCGTAACAATGTGAAAATCAGACATAACTACATCTAAATTGTAATCTCCACTTATAAATGTATATCGTAACTATCCAGCAACACTGTGAAACAAGGCATTATATTGCTGGCCAAGAAAAATATGACGCAGGAGGCAAATCAGCCGCCATGATAAGTCCAGAAACAGTCGCGAAACTAAATCTACATAAAAGTTAACCACCAAGATCGTGTTAACACAATGACCGGTTGGTGGATGACTGAACCTCACAGTTGTTACGCCTAACTAACCAACCAACCAAGTGGTGGATGGTTATCATGGAATCACCGTTAACAAGGCAACAAACATAAAATGGGGGTTACCAACTGGTGACTGGTCATAATGCCAGACCTTACTAAGAACAACTTTGCGTAATTCAAATATCGAGAATAAAATATGTGACCAACAGAAAATACTGTATCGGTAAATTATCTGCAGGTGCTGGTTTCCAACTTGTACGTGATTTTATGTCAGGCTGTTTGAGCCAATATAAAACCAACGATAAAAAGTCACATTTCCCCGCAGAAAATACCCAACCCGATGATTTCTCCAGCACTAAATAAAATATTCACTTCCTTGTTGTTAAATTATCTAGCCAGATGACAGTTCAAGAGATCAGTGACCCTTCCGCTGGGTCGACTCCAGAAGGTGTAGAAGTAAGAGATATCTGGCAGTTTACCTGGACATATGTTTAGCCTCGACCCATCACAAACTGACATTACCGCCAACACCTACAGTATAGTGGCGCGACCCTCACATGTTAGCCTGACCTCTGAACAGATCAGGCCAAAGGTCATAGCATCATATTCAAGGTGGTGAACCGTCTTGCTCAAGAACCGTTACAGTTGTACTGAAGTGGTTAACTAACCTTACATGTCATCCTGGGTATCATAACAAAACATAGTACAAACACCTGCTTGCATAAGCTGACAAATACCGTGCAATGGAAACGTCATATTTTACTGACAAGTATCAGTTTTCCTCGTCTTCAATAATGCTGACTCGACTGATAACGTTAAAAGAAAGACAACCAAAATGTTCATTTTCGATTTTGAATGTGGAAGCTGAGGGAGAGGCGCCTGGCCGGACTGATTGGCTGATGACCTAATTCATCCTCAACCCAAATCGTGTATGTACACGTCTCTCAGGGATCACACATGTCAACAAACTGGCTTTCTCAAATATTTGTCTAAGTGTTCATTATACTGTCAGTACATAATGTATATATTTCTGCAATCTTATATTCACCATTATAATAACACATTTATTCTATTTCCTGATAGACATACCTAACTCAGTACTTCTGCATTCATCCAACAATGTACATTCAAGTACATAATGAGGTATGCTGTTCTATGCTCTCAATCATTCCATATCTTGTTCATATATCTTAAAAGAAGCTGCCAATAATGTTCATATCTTAACTTCATACACAGTGAGTCATTTCCCTAACTGCTACTTTACCGATATGTAAAATTTGTGTTAATGAGAACATCTCATTTATAATTTACTGTTTATATGCACTTTATCTCTTTTGAAATCTTCTCTCAACTGTGCTACTTATTTTGCCCTTCGACAAAACTTCAAGGACTGAAAATATATAAAGTTAATATCAACCTTTTCAGTGGCTTCTTCAGCTATCATATATAGTCTCATTGAGACTAATGACCTCAAGTGAAGGGATTCAAACAATGCATATAACAGCCACTTTTTCACGTATCAATTTTCTACAGTCATCAGTGGTGTTCAAAAATTAGACTCTTGTTGTTCCATTAATCCAGAGAATCTCTGCTATCAAGAAAAATTCTTATCTTTATTTACAATCTGATTTATTTCTATTCTCCTACTATCAACATCTATCTCAGTTTATGTTGATACACAGCCCGAGTGCAGTTCTGCAGTCATCAGTACCTTGTTATAACAATCGCACATACTGCCCCGTCACTTGACACAACTCCACGATATACTTGCATTTACCTAAACTTCTAATCTTGTTGCCATACAAAGTCCTGCTATGTCCTCATCCTGAGGTGACAGGATGGGAAAACATGAACCTTTCAAGGAAGATTTGTAACAATTTATCAAATCACATTTTTCAATTTCATTTACGAATCCTTTCAGGTTGTATACTTCCTAACCTTGCCTCCTGAAGGCCCTTATATTATCTATGCTGTGATGTTTAACAACTTTACTTCCACTATAACCTCATGACAAGATCTACTACCAACTGTTAATTTCACTAATCTGTAAACAAGTCTATAACCCTTCTTAACATCTCAATCATGACATTCTTTTGACACACTGAAACTATTCTGAAGGTTTAACTTTGCACTGTTTCATGTTTTCGTAAACTGAGTTGAGGACGGTTGCCTCTCTAACGTCTATCTGGCCCACCAGTGACACTATTATCTTAGGAATGTAGCCACCGTTCAATCTGTGTCTGCTCCGTGAACACATTCTCAACAACGTCTGTTCATAAGCCTATACGTCATTGCTATGGCACGTCAAGAAATGCCTGGGCGTCATACTGTTTTTCCTCTTACCCTAAAGTCACACAACACGACCTTCAACAGAACCAGAACACTGAGTCTACAGTCAAAACATACGTAAAACATTGCTTACTACTATATTTCAACTGAAAAATGACACAAAACACAAGCGACCTATACACATACAGCAGGATCCATAGCCAGCCAGTGTCTAGACCCACTATCTGAAGAACTGTATATCACACATCAAAGCTGCCAACCGTACATCATGGCGTAACCTAACGTGCGGGGTGTGCGTGACTAGATGGTAGTGGGTGTAGGGGCAGGAAGTAGCAGTCAAATGAAACCTGACTGTCTGGTGGTATTCACACGTAATGATGGGGTGGGGCTTATAGAAGGTACTTAAGTTCACTAGAATATGACACACTACGCTTGAGCACTTTGATACGACCCTTGAACACTACGTTACGACACTTGAGCATTGCTGTACGAACCTTAAGGACGACGATATGACCTTTATGTGTGATAGCCTGGCCTCTAAACCGACCGACTTAGCTCAGGTCGTGCAGTTGTGCTCAATGTACATATTGTCTCTGGAGAACTTGTTCCATCATGGAAATGTACGATGTGGTGGAGAGTCCCAAACATAGAAAAAGAATTTCATGCCATTTAACACTATACCACTGACGTCACTCATTTATACAAACGTGGGCAATCGTTTTACTTCGAATGACGTAAAGTATTATCTTTTAACAAAACTATTAACATAAGGAATAATTTACCTATAAGATCAGTTGAAAGGCAAAATTGATAAGTTGACGAAAAGACTGATATTATTCGCGCGTCCATAGCTTAAACTATAGCTTAAAAAGTTGAAGCATTTCTTCAATAAGTCCTCAGTTTGTTTTTGTAATCTTACCACAGTAACATTTCTGATCTCTTCCACTACCATAAACAACATGGAAAGGACTCAACACACTAGACTCTTGCTATTTGCTTTCTTTTGTAGTGAACTAAACATATATCATGGGTCAGAAGAAAGCTTGTCTTTGAGACAGAAATGTCTCATAAAGGGTTGTGAGAGGAATAACCTCATAAAGAAATGATATAAAAAACTTGTTCAGTATATGAGAAGAAAGCAGGAATTATATTCATTTTGCGATATTAGAACACCTTAACAGCTGTGGATCAAAATATTTCACTATTATTCTGGTCCTGTTTTTATGACAGTTCTTTACAAGCTTTGTTTGTATGCACCACAAAAGCAACAACTTTACACGTCATTTGCCTCAAAAGTTTTGAAAAAACAGATGAAGTGTTGCAACCATTTCCCTGTGCGATCAGCAGGTAAGTGTGAGCTGCCACAAAATGAGGCAAAACCAGTGCAACCGTCCAGCGGAGGAGGACAGCACTGTCAGTTGGAGTCGGTGTTGGGTATGGACACCACTCTGGGATTATGTGTACTGAAGATAAAGAACATTGTCATGTGAACATTAAGTTAACGACAGCCATCCCGAAGTATGACGGTAGTGGAAGCATCAATCTGGACAGGAATAAGGTGACAAACGTACAAAAACAAGAAATCGAAAAATTCACAATAACTCTCTTGCTCATATTGGGAAGTTGTCAGGTGGACGTAGGCCATGTAACAGAGGAATGAATCCCACCACACAACACCTACAATAAACCCAGATTGGCCAAGTCTATTACTGTATGTGCCATTGTTGTTTCAAGAGGAAAACCTTCATATAATGCAAAATGTCATAAATTACAACACTCAACTATGAAAAAAGAATACATCTAGCAAGTAACTAACTATCACTACCTGCCAAACCAATCTACTTCTACAGTAGAGACAAAGGTAATATAATGCTATGCAGTTATCATATCCAGTCACGCGCCTGAGACGTTAGCGTTACAAATGTGACCTTCATGTATTTCCTTGACGGTAGGAGACCACCAGAGCGGGAACTTCCCCGCACTGAGGAAAGAGGCAGCGGCGCAGTTGGCGGTTTTTCGGGACGTCCTGAACAGGTGGGGCAGGTGTCCTTGGCAGCGGCAGTCGGCCATCACCAGTACCCCACTCACACATAATTCTGGTCCACTGGATGTGGTCGGGAACCTATCAGGTCCGACCAGTCTTGGTTATCAAAACTACGACCAAAGTTTCTGATTGTAAATCATAAATACCTTAATGACGTCAGCACGACAGTTCGAACCTTGAGTATGAACACTGAACACTGCCTTTGGCCTGAACTTTACGTTATGACCTTGAGATCATAACGTCAAGTTCAAAGGCTTTTGATCACTTGCATAAATCATGATATTAACTTTATAACTAAAACACATTACAGTCTTCTGTTTTGTGGGACACCTATAGATTGTACTCAAGTGTTATAAAAGTTCAATTACTGTATGTTGTGTCCCGCAGTGTTTTGTCCGTCCAAGGTTTATGGTACAAGAAATATTCTTTGCAGTAACTTTGGCAATTTATATACCAGAGACGTGTCCACCTCATGATCAACACTGTTGTGTCTACAAAACATGGCTACATCATACTCAAGGATAAAATGAGATTAAATGAAATAGTGGGACGATAACAAAACTGGCTGAGGTAATATTGATCCATTACAGTGATCAAGAGTCGCACCTTCCAGGTTAGCAACACTGAAGTAATATTAAAACATCTTTTATAATTCTAAAGATTGCAAGACCTTTCCTTGTGTTTGATGAAACCATCTTTTCTGGATCATAACACCAAACGTTAACATACAGCAAGCAGTAGGGGGATGGCTGTGCTGGTGGCCCAGGCCATACCATGGAGCGAGGGAGGCAGCCAGCCACTCAGCCCCACCCTCGCCTCACGTGACGCCAACCAGTTGTAGCTGGCATCCGGGATCGAACCCAGACCTTGTCACCCACCACAATGAACCAGTACAGACGTGGGCGTCCATGCTAATACTTACGTGTATAACCAACTATGTTTACTTGATGGTCCCAACCGTACTCACCTGAAACAAGAGAAATATTTGTTATCGTGAAACTTGTCTACATGGAAACAACACCACAAGTGAAGTAATATATCTAGAGAGTAGCTACTGATGTGTTAATGTTAACAGAGTATTAGTGGGACAACATTACAGAATAACGCTGTCAAAAATGAGTCCAATGTAACATTAGTCACACTAATAATATAATGAACGTCCGACTTACTGATAACATCTCTAGAATACATTAGTTGGTTCATGTGTCTCTGAGTGAACAAACACAAAACTATGAAAATAAAAAACTTGAAAAAATGACAAACGTTTTTAAGATTATAACGACATACGAAAGGCGGACAAATCTAGTGAGGGAACACGAGCGTTGCACAAGTGTATAGGTAGGTTAGGTTATGACCAAAGTAACATAAACCTGGTACCATACCAACTAATATGAACAACAGGGATAATACGTTGACTTTATGACAAGATGTGAAGTTGAATCAGGTAGAAAGTCTCACCTAACATGGCGGGACATAATAACATAAGCTAGTATGAAAGACACAAGTAACAGCACCAGAAATAGAAGCGGCCACCTACCCCAGCCTATACAGCCACCCTGGCCGGCCACCTACCCCAGCCACCCCGGCAGGACAAACACATACCATCACACAACAGTGAAAAAGCCAGAAACATGAAGGTTGTTCTCTGCCTTTAATGTCGGTGGAAGGTTAGCCCCGTCTGTCTGTCCGTAAAAAATAAGACCTTGATCATTTCTCCTTCAGGGTAACCATCGCCTGACTGTTCCGTCACACGTCAGGAAAAACTTCAAGACACTTCAACAGTGATCCTGTTAATAACACGTGGCGGTGGAAGCCCCAACACTGGCCCAGGATGTTTACCTCCCAACACAAGCAATCTTAAACACATCCATCGACACGGCAAGTGCACGTGACCCGTCACTATGACTACTGCACGTGACCCGTCACTATGACTACTGCACGTGACCTGTCACTATGACTACTGCACGTGACCCGTCACTACACGATTAGTGCACGTAACCCGTCACTATGACTACTGCATATGACGCGTCACTATGACTACTGCATGTAACCGGTCACTACACGACCAGTGCACGTAACCCGTCTCTACATGACCACTGCAGCCGCCTTGCCACACTTCATCTCAAGTAAGGTTTTCCCCCTATTCTTTCTTCACCAAACCACTCGCCATGACTCTCTTGTTTTTCGCATATTAATTAACTCCTTCCAAAACATCTTACTCTTCCTAAGGTTTGTTGATACTCGCTCACCCTAAGTCTAATTTGCCCTCTTTTTCAACCTTTACACCTTCTTCACCTCCTGCCGCTTTCTCTTATACATCCTCCAATCATCTGCAATTCTTCCCTGTGTGTATATATATATATATATATATATATATATATATATATATATATATATATATATGAAGG
The DNA here is from genome assembly GCF_036320965.1 of Panulirus ornatus. NCBI lineage: Eukaryota > Metazoa > Arthropoda > Malacostraca > Decapoda > Palinuridae > Panulirus > Panulirus ornatus. The sequence goes on along the minus strand of NC_092249.1, from coordinate 1,028,330 downwards.
CAGCAAGTATGGATATTTACATGTGTAATATGTATATGTCTGTGTATGTATATGTATGTATATGTGGGCGTTTATATATATATATATATATATATATATATATATATATATATATATATATATATTATTATCCCTGGGGATAGGGGAGAAAGAATACTTCCCACGTATTCCCTGCGTGTCGTAGAAGGCGACTAAAAGGGGAGGGAGCGGGGGGCTGGAAATCCTCCCCTCTCAATTTTTTTTTTTTTTTAATTTTCCAAAAGAAGGAACAGAGAAGGGGGCCAGGTGAGGATATTCCCTCAGTGGCCCAGTTCTCTGTTCTTAACGCTACCTCGCTAACGCGGGAAATGGCGAAGTTTGAAAAAAAAGAAAAAAAAAAAAAAAAAAAAAAAAAAATATATATATATATATATATATATATATATATATATATATATATATATATATATATATATATATATATTACGCACTGACAGTAATATGACATGTATTCCTGCCACGTGCCAGAGTACGGCGTTCCAATAATAACAAGTCAGACTGCCGTCTTAGCTTCTTACCACATGCAGGTCAAGCACGCCCAATGCTGCTCCTAACATCCACCACACAATAACATTACGAGTTCAAATTTGACCCAACGTCACAATGCTTCGATGTTAGGTTTCCTCAGCCAGATCAAGCAGCTTGTTCCGTCAGTTCAATCTTCATTTCTTAAGAAACATAAACAAACAAAAATCATATCATATGCTGTAAAAAAAAAAATGAAAAATGACAATTGAGATCCAGATCAAAGTGAAACAGCCTTCACTTTCACCTTGTGTGGTGGCCAACTCTTGTACTGACTGGCACTAACAAGCAGTGTGTGTTTGTGTGTGGAATAATGACGAACGTTAGGAGTGTCATACAACCATCACGTCGTAGAAAACACAGAGAAAGATTGTCGCCTTCACTAGCACGTCCTTATACATCCATGATCACAACATGATACCTCTCACTGATGGTTAGGTTCTCATTAACAAAGCAACAGTTAGACCGGGGAAGTACATTGGCATCTGTGTCTTCTGTACAACTATGACGGTACGAGTCACTGCAGGGTATGTATGTATGTATGTATGTATGTATGTATGTATGTATGTATGTAGACGTAGTACGTACCGTACGCAGAGGAAGGTCAGGCCGTTTTAAGCCACAGAGGAACCCCAGCCGACCTCCTGACCTGTCTTGCGGCAGTACTCATACCTCAACTGGATGGCCGTGACTGTCGCCGAGATCTACAAGACCGGTGGTTCCCGGTAGTTATAACCGGTGGTTCCCGGTAGCAGTGACCGGTGGTTCCAGGTACTTATAATAGGTGGTTCCCGGTACTTATTACCGGTGGTTCCCGGTAGTTATAACCGGTGGTTCCCGGTAGTTATAAACGGTGGTTCCCGGTAGCCATAAAGGTAACACAAACAAAACATGAAGAAAAGAAAAGTTGATGATCTACGAACATCGCTCCTGTGTTTGCATCATGGAGGCAGTGAATAGTGTGTGTTATTCCCGCAGAGTTTCACATCAGACTTGGTCAATGATGTTCTCTAAACAATTTGAATCAATACAAAAACAGAGAAAATAATGAATATACTGAATAGCGTTCGTGATTAAATGGCTGTAGTAAAACAGTGGAATAAAGAAAAAGATGTGAAAACATATAAAATAAAACCCCGTCCTCCTTCTGTAAGATGTACCTCAATAAAAACCTGGGATGTTTTATCTTGTGGTCTTGTAATGGTTGTATCTGCGATGGTGGTACAACCCCCACCTGTCATAAGGTTAGCTATGATAGATTCATAACGATCCACAGATTTCCTCAGGTAGATTCCCAAGTCCTCTAATGCGAGGTTGCGTCCTGGTGCGTGCGGGAAGCTTTGGTTCTGGCCGGTGAACCTCACCCACCTGGCCCTGTACCAGCAACCCCGTGATCATTACTGGTGCCACCCCATCTACTGACCACTACTACATCCTGCACATACAAACCTCGCCTACTAATCACTCAGCCTCATACATGAGGGCACACTCTGACACATGTTCACTGTACACGTACGTACATTTTATAGAAGTAAACAGCCCTCACAGTATCCGACCATATCAGTAGTAGGTATAGTGGTATGCGCGGTCATTACCAAGTCATCAATACTGTTCATCAATACAAGTTGGCGCGCGCCGTTTACTCCCCCTCACGACAACCTTGAGAACAGGACTCCTTCCCGCTACGGCCTCAGCCTGCAGACCCCAGTGGCTGCCCCTCCACACAAGATGGAATCACTTCGGTCTGAATTAAAACCAGTTTACGCCGAGGTGGCTGGAAAAAGCGGAAACCTGACTCTCACATGTTGCAACCGTTGTGGTCCACACTCGCACATAACGAGTCTTTGTTCTCATTCCTCGAACGTTAAATTGTAGTAGCTGCTTGTGCTTGTCTAAGTCTCATGTGCTGAACTGTGGTAATTCTATCAGTTTCTTGTTGACTTCCTGGGAGCTGCAGCGACGTGTATGTAAGCTTTCCTTGCTGCAATGTGATTGGTCCTGGTTATTTGGAGGTGGTGTGAGCGTGCGTGTGTGTAGTAACCATTTTGTTTGCATGCTTGTCTGTTGTGAGTTACCTTAAGGAAGAACCATCGGTTTCATTCATCCAGTGTTTAACAAAGTATCAAACTAGACAACTACATAAACTAGCATTAACGACCTTCAACTACCAGTGCAAGGCCATCATTAATGCCCCAGCAGCTTGGTTCACACGACACAACCACCGTCATCTTGTCTACCAGGGAGTGTTGACATCTTGCATAACAGAGCACTTCACCACTGGGTCACACTTGAAATTAGTTTCCTTATAGTAAATCCATAAATGAAGGAGTCCAATTGGAAAACAAAACAAAAAAAAATCAATCCAACCGAGTGTCTCCAACTGCCTGTGGTATCTTGTAACTCCCACCTGAACTATACTACAAAATACCTTGAAACTTAAGTACAATCAATATTGATGTATTGTATAAAGTGGGGGGGGGGGTTTGTCCAAGTTAAATGTGGTCTGTATAACCAAGCTTTGAAATATACAGTTGACATGGCGGAGTCAGACCCGCCATGGTGGCGCCGGTATTACAAGTGTCACACTGTATATTAAGCATGTACGGCTTCCAGGCCACACACAGTGATAACAACAATTACTGCAAACACCGAGCATACAAAACACTGTCAAGATCATCTATAAATAACATACCAGTTCCACCACGTTTACCAATACTGGACACCAAAGATATGACAACTCGGAGGTGTTAATCTCTTGTTCCTGAGACTTGGTATAGATGGCCAGATGATATGTTCAAACATTAATGTTGGTATTAACGAGAAGCTGATCCGACCCCGACCAGTAAGATTATCACAATTAACAAGGTCGCATGTGGCTCCCAGTATGGATAACTAACCGCTATAGCTGATGGTTTTATCAATACCGATAATAATCTTTCACTTATGGATTAGGAAATATTGCCATAAATATCTGACAATGTCAGAGTTATGTATGGTGTGTCCCTACCTACAGTATATACCGTCCTGAGGGGAAGACATCTGGCCAACCCCAACTTTGTGGTAGAGAGAGAGAGAGAGAGAGAGAGAGGAAGGTTTCCGTGGTGAGCGGGTACTACACTAGAGATTATCTCAGGCAAAAACCTGACTCAAGGCCTGCAAGACACAGAAAAAGTTTGGGAAACTTGCCAAACACTGACATCTGTTCTGCTAACAAGAAACTATTCGCATGTAGAAAATACTGAATATACATAAGTGTGAGCAACGTCAAACATTCATGTATACCATACATGGCAAGAAGAAACACTAAGTCCTTATGTATACAACATTGTACACAGATGTAGCCTAACACCCACCCAACCCCCAGTCAGTATACCAATGTACTCAATATGGTACGAAACATTCATTCACTGATTACACACACACACACACACACACACACACACACACACACACACACACACAACAGCAGCAGCAGCAGCAGCAGAAGCTCTGATTAGAAACATCGTAACAAAACTGCCAGTGAAGTTACCATGGCGGACACACACAAGCTGTGACAAACCTGATAACCAGACTGCCAGTGACATCACCAAGGTAACTACAACAAGATCAAGACACTAACCATCCTGACCCATAACCAGCCAACATAATCCGCCGCAGTCCCTCCCTACATTCCAGACAGCTACAGGACTGGCCGGTCACCAGGTGAAGCCCCACCACCGCCCTCGCCAAGACCGAGGGCCACCTTACCAGCCACGGGTTAAGTTCCCCCCCACCTGCCTGATTCACCCAACCATCTCTCACTCATACATATGGCCTTTCTATCAGGGCGTCCCACACTTGGTGAGGTAAGGTGACCTGGACGAACGAAAATGTGCCCTGGGGAAAGCATAATGTCATGGTGAGGTAAGGTGACCTGGATGGGTCAAAATGTGCCCTGGGAAAAGCATGGTGTCATAGTGAGGTAAGGTGACCTGGACGAGGATCATATCGTGTCCTGGCGTGCCTGTATGGACAGAGGACTACCGCAAGTAGTGTTCATAAATAAAACCAAATCAAAAAAATAAACTTGACATTAGACAAGTACGGTGCCACAGGATCAGAAAAGCAAGGTGAAAAATAAGGCATCAGTATCATACTTACACGAGAACACGACAGGAAAAGTGGTAACACCAAACATCCAGGTCATCAGCGAGCCACGCTACTGCTGACCAGCCACAGCATACCAGTGAAACACCAACCGTAGCCAGACCAAGCCAAGCAGGCGACAAACCCTATACAGACCTGACCAGGCATTAAACCTTCTCTACCCTACACAGACCAGCCGGCCATCAAGAATCCGCCACCCTTTATATATATCACGCTAGGCATCTAACCCTCACCAACCCTAGACAGACCCAGTACAGCACCAAGCACCCAGACGAGGGCCAGCCGGGTCAAGGCTCACCAAACAACCCTGGCCAACTAACGGCTTCTTCCAGTAAACTTTCTGCAGTGAGGGGAGGGGGAGGTGTGTGTGTGTGTGTGTGTGTGTGTGTGTGTGTGTGTGTGTGTGTGTGTGTGTGTGCATCCGGCTAGCAGTGTACCCTAGTGTATGTCTGGCTGGCACGGGGACGTAGTAGGGAGTAGGAGGAAGACAACAGGTGAGGGAGGGGTGACTGGGGGGATGACCGAGATGTGATGCTGGTGGGCAACCTGGCCAGTGGGTCCCTCATTCTATATCTTACTCCGCCGCCAACCCTCGCCTGCCTTACGTCTCTCACCACGACACTAAACAACAAACTTCTCTAGTCTAGATCCTACATAAGATAGAACACTTGTCATGTTTGTGTCCACCGTCAACATCAGCCCTAGCATGATTAGGGTGATGGTCCAGGGTAGGCCAGGCCATCAGTGTAGTGTGCCACGTGAGGACTGGCCAGTCATATGATCATCATGTAGTGGGTCACGGTATGTAACGCCAGGATCTACATCATTACTCTTCCTGTTGATCTGTTAATTCTCTTTATCTACACATGTTTCTTCTGTTTCGCTAACAGTTCGTTCTTGCCTTCCTTCTTTCTCGCTGGCAGTCAGTTCCTTCTTTCTCCACAACACTTACTCTTACACTACCACGCACACTAACACTCCCACGTACACCAGCACTCAACACTACCACCTACACCAACATTCCATAACACCTCACCTACACCAGCACTCTACAATACTCCACCTACACCAACACTCTACAACACTACCACCTACACCAACACTCTACAACACTACCACCTACACTACTTACCCACAGACACGTGACTGATCAAAACAAACCCTCTCACACGAGACCGTCAGCGGCAAGGTTCATCAAAACAATGCGAGTTTATATAAACAAATTGACTATAAATAAACCTAGACAAATAATGAACGGATGTGGCAATATGTTAAGCCGCCGCTTTGAACAAATAGTTGCCATACAAACTACAGGAAGCACAAATATGGCGGGAGTGAGACAATAAATAATCGTGAGGTATGAGAAATGTGACTGTTCATGAGGAAGATGACATGGACCAATGTACTTCATTACAAACTTGGCGGCGACATATGAATGACCCAACATGAGAACATAATCTGTTACCTGGCTGACACTGGACTAACTAGTGTAGTTACTGTATACGTTGTAAATACATGTAGAGTGAAAATATCCAGCAAGTATAACAATGGCAGTAATACGAACAAACAAGCAGCAGGAAAGAAAACATCAAGCATGACGTCACCAAACGACAAAGACGTTAAAACATACGTGGCATATATCCGGATAACAATGAACTATGAACAATGTTATGGTACAGACACACGTTATGGTACACACAACGTTATGGTACAGAGAACCTTATGGTACACACAAACGTTGTTACTGACAAACGTTATGGTACACACAAACGTTATGGCACACACAAACGTTATAGTGCAGACAAACGTTATGGTACACACAAGAATTATGGTACAGACAAACGTTATGGTACAGACAAACGTTATGGTACATACAAACGTTATGGTACAGACAAACGTTATGGTACAGACAAACGTTATGGTACAGACAAACGTAACGGTACATACAAACGTTATGGTACAGACACACGTTATAGTACACACAAACGTTATGGTACAGACAAACGTTAAGGTACACACAAACGTTGTTACTGACAAACGTTATGGTACACACAAACGTTATGGTACTGAGAAACGTTAAGGTAAACACAAACGTTATGGTACTGAGAAACGTTAGGGCACAGACAAACGTTATGGTACAAACAGAAAAAAAAAAATGGAATGTGGCCACACGGTTGGAAGGGCCAGCGTGTGACCCACTGTTAACGGTACCCATGACTCACACAGAGGCCGCACGCGCGCGCGCGCCATCTGACTCATACTGAAGTTTACCTTAGGCATAAAGTGAACTCCTAGAAAACGGGGTATCGCACTGAGAATTATCATTGGCTGCTACTCAAGACTGTACCTTACTCTTACTTCATAAATCATTCAGTAACATCAAATACTCTCTCTCTCTCTCTCTCTCTCTCTCTCTCTCTCTCTCTCTATATATATATATATATATATATATATATATATATATATATATATATATATATATATATTTTTTTTTTTTTTTTTTCATACTATTCGCCATTTCCCGCGTTAGCGAGGTAGCGTTAAGAACAGAGGACTGGGTCTTAGAGGGAATATCCTCACCTGGCCCCCTTCTCTGTTCCTTCTTTTGGAAAATTAAAAAAAAAAACGAGAGGGGAGGATTTCCTGCCTACCCGCTCCCTCCCCTTTTAGTCGCCTTCTACGACACGCAGGGAATACGTGGGAAGTATTCTTTCTCCCCTATCCCCAAGGATAATATATATATATATATATATATATATATATATATATATATATATATATATATATATATATATATATATATATATATATATATTCCTATGAGTCCACGGGGAAAATGAAACACGATAAGTTCCTAAGTGCACTTTCGTGTAATAATCACATCATCAGGGGATGATGTGATTAGTACACGAAAGTGCACTTGGGAACGTATCGTGTTTCATTTTCCCCGTGGACTCGTAGGAATATCTTGATCACGCGCAAAATTGTGATCCTTTCCAATATTATATATATATATATTTTTTTTTTTTTTTTTTTTATACTTTGTCGCTGTCTCCCGCGTTTGCGAGGTAGCGCGAGGAAACAGACGAAAGAAATGGCCCAACCCCCATACACACGTACATACACACGTCCACACACGCAAATATACATACCTACACAGCTTTCCATGGTTTACCCCAGACGCTTCACATGCCTTGATTCAATCCACTGACAGCACGTCAACCCCTGTATACCACATCGCTCCAATTCACTCTATTCCTTGCCCTCCTTTCACCCTCCTGCATGTTCAGGCCCCGATCACACAAAATCTTTTTCACTCCATCTTTCCACCTCCAATTTGGTCTCCCTCTTCTCCTCGTTCCCTCCACCTCCGACACATATATCCTCTTGGTCAATCTTTCCTCACTCATTCTCTCCATGTGCCCAAACCATTTCAAAACACCCTCTTCTGCTCTCTCAACCACGCTCTTTTTATTTCCACACATCTCTCTTACCCTTACGTTACTTACTCGATCAAACCACCTCACACCACACATTGTCCTCAAACATCTCATTTCCAGCACATCCATCCTCCTGCGCACAACTCTATCCATAGCCCACGCCTCGCAACCATACAACATTGTTGGAACCACTATTCCTTCAAACATACCCATTTTTGCTTTCCGAGATAATGTTCTCGACTTCCACACATTTTTCAAGGCTCCCAAAATTTTCGCCCCCTCCCCCACCCTATGATCCACTTCCGCTTCCATGGTTCCATCCGCTGACAGATCCACTCCCAGATATCTAAAACACTTCACTTCCTCCAGTTTTTCTCCATTCAAACTCACCTCCCAATTGACTTGACCCTCAACCCTACTGTACCTAATAACCTTGCTCTTATTCACATTTACTCTTAACTTTCTTCTTCCACACACTTTACCAAACTCAGTCACCAGCTTCTGCAGTTTCTCACATGAATCAGCCACCAGCGCTGTATCATCAGCGAACAACAACTGACTCACTTCCCAAGCTCTCTCATCCCCAACAGACTTCATACTTGCCCCTCTTTCCAGGACTCTTGCATTTACCTCCCTAACAACCCCATCCATAAACAAATTAAACAACCATGGAGACATCACACACCCCTGCCGCAAACCTACATTCACTGAGAACCAATCACTTTCCTCTCTTCCTACACGTACACATGCCTTACATCCTCGATAAAAACTTTTCACTGCTTCTAACAACTTGCCTCCCACACCATATATTCTTAATACCTTCCACAGAGCATCTCTATCAACTCTATCATATGCCTTCTCCATATCCATAAATGCTACATACAAATCCATTTGCTTTTCTAAGTATTTCTCACATACATTCTTCAAAGCAAACACCTGATCCACACATCCTCTACCACTTCTGAAACCGCACTGCTCTTCCCCAATCTGATGCTCTGTACATGCCTTCACCCTCTCAATCAATACCCTCCCATATAGTTTACCAGGAATACTCAACAAACTTATACCTCTGTAATTTGAGCACTCACTCTTATCCCCTTTGCCTTTGTACAATGGCACTATGCACGCATTCCGCCAATCCTCAGGCACCTCACCATGAGTCATACATACATTAAATAACCTTACCAACCAGTCAACAATACAGTCACCCCCTTTTTTAATAAATTCCACTGCAATACCATCCAAACCTGCTGCCTTGCCGGCTTTCATCTTCCGCAAAGCTTTTACTACCTCTTCTCTGTTTACCAAATCATTTTCCCTAACCCTCTCACTTTGCACACCACCTCGACCAAAACACCCTATATCTGCCACTCTGTCATCAGACACATTCAACAAACCTTCAAAATACTCATTCCATCTCCTTCTCACATCACCACTACTTGTTATCACCTCCCCATTTACGCCCTTCACTGAAGTTCCCATTTGCTCCCTTGTCTTACGCACTTTATTTACCTCCTTCCAGAACATCTTTTTATTCTCCCTAAAATTTAATGATACTCTCTCACCCCAACTCTCATTTGCCCTTTTTTTCACCTCTTGCACCTTTCTCTTGACCTCCTGTCTCTTTCTTTTATACTTCTCCCACTCAATTGCATTTTTTCCCTGCAAAAATCGTCCAAATGCCTCTCTCTTCTCTTTCACTAATACTCTTACTTCTTCATCCCACCACTCACTACCCTTTCTAAACAGCCCACCTCCCACTCTTCTCATGCCACAAGCATCTTTTGCGCAATCCATCACTGATTCCCTAAATACATCCCATTCCTCCCCCACTCCCCTTACTTCCATTGTTCTCACCTTTTTCCATTCTGTACACAGTCTCTCCTGGTACTTCCCCACACAGGTCTCCTTCCCAAGCTCACTTACTCTCACCACCTTCTTCACCCCAACATTCACTCCTCTTTTCTGAAAACCCATACTAATCTTCACCTTAGCCTCCACAAGATAATGATCAGACATCCCTCCAGTTGCACCTCTCAGCACATTAACATCCAAAAGTCTCTCTTTCGCACGCCTGTCAATTAACACGTAATCCAATAACGCTCTCTGGCCATCTCTCCTGCTTACATAAGTATACTTATGTATATCTCGCTTTTTAAACCAGGTATTCCCAATCATCAGTCCTTTTTCAGCACATAAATCTACAAGCTCTTCACCATTTCCATTTACAACACTGAACACCCCATGCATACCAATTATTCCCTCAACTGCCACATTACTCACCTTTGCATTCAAATCACCCATCACTATAACCCGGTCTCGTGCATCAAAACCGCTAACACACTCATTCAGCTGCTCCCAAAACACTTGCCTCTCATGATCTTTCTTCTCATGCCCAGGTGCATATGCACCAATAATCACCCACCTCTCTCCATCAACTTTCAATTTTACCCATATTAATCGAGAATTTACTTTCTTACATTCTATCACATACTCCCACAACTCCTGTTTCAGGAGTATTGCTACTCCTTCCCTTGCTCTTGTCCTCTCACTAACCCCTGACTTCACTCCCCAGACATTTCCAAACCACTCTTCCCCTTTACCCTTGAGCTTCGTTTCACTCAGAGCCAAAACATCCAGGTTCCTTTCCTCAAACATACTACCTATCTCTCCTTTTTTCACATCTTGGTTACATCCACACACATTTAGGCACCCCACTCTGAGCCTTCGAGGAGGATGATCACTCCCCGCGTGACTCCTTCTTCTGTTTCCCATTTTAGAAAGTTAATACAAGGAGGGGAGGATTTCCGGCCCCCCGCTCCCGTCCCCTCTAGTCGCTTTCTACGACACGCGAGGAATACGTGGGAAGTATTCTTTCACCCCTATCCCCAGGGATAATATACATATATATATACATACACACACACACACACATACACACACATACGCACATACACACACACACACACACATACATATATATACATATGAAAAATGTAAGAAACAATTTAGAAAACAAACTTTTAGCTTAAAATGAATGAAAAAATGAATGTCACATAATGGTTCAACCTCTGGCTATGGAAAAGGAAATGTACAATTTATTCACACAAACGTCAATAGCAGTTCTCATCAATTTCACCACTGTATCAGTAAGCTTCAATGTCTAAGCTACATTTTTCTCCAACTTCACTATTTTCTTGTCAAAAACACCATGCATGAAAACTATCACTCCAGTAACACAACTATAAACATTTACTTCCCCTTTAAAAGTTCTGGGGAAGTCTGTCTCGATACACTGCGGCGAGGCGACGCGACGCTGACACAATCACTGTCACAATATCACTTCTGCCTCCTCAAGTCAATCTCTCAGCCACAGTGCAGGCCTTCATCGTCGAAATCGGTCTTGTCTTCAGACGTCTCCTCGTAATCACATCCTCGCACGGCACGGTATATATATATATATATATATATATATATATATATATATATATATATATATATATATATATATATATATATATAGTCTCGTTCAAGAACTTTCATCCCAAAGGATTTCATATTTCCCTGTTAGTAGAAGTGGGGCAGCCTCTGGAAACACTTCGTGGTGGTTAACGCTAGGAATCTTTCATATTAAGACCTCAGGTAATTCATACACAACTTATTCATATACGCCAAAATGTACGTTAAAAGTTCAAAGTTACGATCAGGTAAACTTACCGTATACATTCAACATAAAAAGATTAATGTTATTTACGACTTTAGTTGATAACAATTATATGTAAGCATGGATGTGGTGACGATGTGTGGGTGACGCTAGGGCAGGAGGTCTGACCAGGGTGGTAGGCTGAGCACAGCTAACGAAGGAAGGTGTGGTGTGTGGCAGGAGTGACGTCCAAGATGGTGTGGTGATGAAGGAAGGTGTGGTGTGTGGTAGGAGTGACGTCCAAGATGGTGTGGTGATGAAGGAAGGTGTGGTGTGATAGGCGTCAGCAGGTAGGAATCTACCCTCACCCCGGTCACTAGGTTAACCAACGGAAAAACTCGACCAGCAAGATGAACGCTTGAACTATAAGAAAACAGAAACGAATTATAGATTACCTTTAACTAAAGTGACCAATAAGTAGATATATCCATACACACACACACACACACACATATATATATATATATATATATATATATATATATATATATATATATATATATATATATATATATATATGAATACAACGAACATTTGATAAAACAACTTGCTTCTTCAACTGCAATACTAATACTGGTAATGAAGAAGATAATAATCAATGTTTACTGACAGTTGTGATAATTATGATGGTGGACGTGGATGACGCTCTTGCCATCCTGCTGGACACGTACAGCAGGAACTAACAGAGAACAGCTTACAGGTGACACTCCTCGAGGCCTTGCCATGTCCCCTCCCCTACGTGCACCCCGCCCACCTCCCAAAGTATCCTTCTTCACCCTCCCCTTCACCAGTACTCTCTCTCTCTCTCTCTCTCTCTCTCTCTCTCTCTCTCTCTCTCTCTCTCTCTCTCTCTCTCTCTCTCTCTAACCTGTATAATCAACCTCTTACCTGTATACACTTCTTCCTCACTATCTAAGTGTGTGTGTGTGTGTGCGCGCGCGCGCGCGTGTGTGTGTGTGTGTGTGTGTGTGTGTGTGTGTGTGTGTGTGTGTGTGTGTGTGTGTGTGTGTGTCCAGCCTCCACAACTACCCACCGCCGTACATGTTAACATTGTGAACCTTAACAAGGTGTGCTACTCGGATCTTGTTGATGACATCACAAAATGACTTTCCCAATATTACCGATGACGTCAAATGGTATGTCCGGTGACGTCATCAAACCATATATTCCTGACGTTATACATTTGGATCACAATTCATTTTAGTGACGTTAACGCTTAATGGTGCAATCCGGGATGTGATTTCCTCACAACGTGACATCACCAGAAGTATCTCTTATGAAACCTGCAATAATTAAGTCATACGGGAGTAACGACGTCACTCAATGATGTAACATGATGTCATCATATGTGTTCATGGGGTCACCATCACGACATCTCGCAACACATAACGTGAACACATTTACACATCATTCTAAGGTATAACTTATGACTCATTATTATATGATTACAACTCCAGAAGGTGTGTAGTGACACTAGCAAATCTGCCTTACAGTACTTCCTGGTACAGTGAGGCGAGGCGAGGCTAGTGTTAGTGGCATCCTGGAGCACCAGGTGAAGATAGTAGCAGTGTGAAGTGCAGATATACTCGTGTGTGTAGAGGTATACCCTATACTGATCTGTTCGGGAATCATAAGGTCCGCTGACCTTGACCGGCTAACCTACTAGTGGGTCCTACTGTACTGGTCGGCCGGCGAGGTGGCGGGAGAAACAAAGATCTCAAGGCACACACACACACACACATACACACACACACACACACACACACACACACACACACATACGGATGTACACAACATGACCAGAAGACACTAACTTTCCATCAACTAATTCCACATTGAAACACTCCGGGTTAATTTTCATATTTCAAATGCATATCCTCAAGGTCATACTACGATGGCGAAGAACTCTCTTGGTGGTGAATAAAAACAACTGTTGCAGAACCTCAGCCATGGCAAGGTATAAAATTCTACAGTATACTATGTGCTGTATGAAAACGTACAAGTGATATATTCTGTTAATCTCCATCTGTGGTATTTTGGGTTTATCAAAGAAAAAGTCGTGCATGCGCAGAATTTAGACCTGCGCCATTACAGACAACCATTTAGCCAGCGTGTGCTGCTGCCTTCAGGTGTAATCTTCTAGTTATGTAGAGCAAAGGTCAGAACTCATTCATTTGAATGAGGCTGGACGAAAATGCTTAGCAGTGCGTGCTATACGGGTGCCATACTAGGGGGTAGGAGCAATATGTTTGGACACGCTACGCTCTATTTTACCGTGTCACCAAGAATTTAACTAAAGCAATCACTTTATTTCAAAACATCAAATATGTTTTACCATCCGATATGAATTCCAAGTCATGCCGTCACTTCCATATAATGACAATGATATAAGCGAGACTCAACCTAAATCTCCCGGGAGTAAGTAGGGATGGGGTTGGGGTGGGTGAGACTGGTGGCATATCAAACACTGTGGTTGACACAGACACGAACAGTGAGCGAGCGACCCAGAGCTGCGGGGTGGGTAGCACGCGAGCCACAGCGTGCGTGTGAGGCTCACTAGGAAAGCAACCCAGAGAAAAGGAGACATCAACACACACGAAAAGACTAGTACAGAAAGAGAGGGAGGAAGGGAGGGAGATTAAAGGAAGAAAGAACATAAACGACATGGGAGAAGAACGTGAGGAAAACAAGAGTGAGGAGCTGAACCAGGAAGTGATGCATGACGGGGTGATGGCCGGACCCCCGCCCCCGTGCGCCAGTTCAGCTCATGTCTTGGACATGACAATAATCTAACAAGAAACTAACACAGTGAAATACTTTTAACGGCCTCAGGTGCGTAACCTATTGCTTGCAAGTTACAAATATTTTTGTTGTTTAGCATTGCAACTTCCAACTACTTCAACAGACAACTTGACAGCTTTCCAGCAGAGGCGTATCTAGGGTGTGGCAGGTAGGGCAGGTGCCCTGGCCGCCACTCGACAGGATTTTTTTTTCACATACACTACCTGACTGACATTTTTAACTGTTTGATTTTGTGAGATAAAAAAAAAAAAGAAACTCGCCTACTTTTCAACTATAGTAATATTTTGCTACTATCAGTTGCATTACGCTTTACGTTACAATCTTGATCAATAAGTCTTTAACTTTAAGTCTTCTAGAATTTATATAAATTCAAGTTTGGCCTAACTCTTCAACAGTTTATAATTACACTGTATATGTCTTTATGTATACATCCAATGTATGTTCATTTCTAATCAAGCCAAGGACGCAATTTCAGTGGTTGCCATAGGCGTTATTTCCCCCAGATATGCCCCTGCTTTCCAGTTTCCTCAGTTATCGAAATACCTTCCCACATCCTGTATTAACTTCTGTGTATAAATAACAATGTCTTACAAGCGTTTCTATTTCAGGCATGTGACGCACAGTGGTGGGGCTGCTTGGTCATCCTACAAGAATATTTACATTCACTCTAACCTGAGGCAAGCAGGAATTCAACCACAAACACTGTCCACAAAAGCCTCAGTAACAAGGTTTGGTGAAAAGTTAAGATGATAAAACTACAGTAACTAGAATCTCAAACTTCTAATATTATCACATTATAGTATCTTAATACCAATGCAAGCTTTCTGAAATACTGTAATGTTCCTGTAATTCACAAAAACACGTGAAATTGATAAACTCGCCCGAAATATGAAGTGAGACGCTCCAAGCATTCGAATGTACTTCAGACATTATAAAGGATCCCTGATAACGGCTTGACATACTAACCAAAGTTTGGAGCTTCTGTTATTTTCCAGCGATTTTCTGATTTATTGGAAATCAGAATTCTTTCATAATTCATAATGCCATATGGTATCCTGTTATTACAAACTTTCTCAACTATCGTACATCAACATAATTTTTTTATTATCATCATTATTATTTTTTTTTTTTTGTCGCTGTCTCCCGCGTTTGCGAGGTAGCGCAAGGAAACAGACGAAAGAAATGGCCCAACCCACCCCCATACACATGCCTTGATTCAATCCACTGACAGCACGTCAACCCCGGTATACCACATCGATCCAATTCACTCTATTCTTTGCCCTCCTTTCACCCTCCTGCATGTTTAGGCCCCGATCACACAAAATCTTTTTCACTCCATCTTTCCACCTCCAATTTGGTCTCCCTCTTCTCCTCGTTCCCTCCACCTCCGACACATATATCCTCTTGGTCAATCTTTCCTCACTCATTCTCTCCATGTGACCAAACCATTTCAAAACACCCTCACTCCATCTTTCCACCTCCAATTTGGTCCCCCTCTTCTCCTCGTTCCCTCCACCTCCGACACATATATCCTCTTGGTCAATCTTTCCTCACTCATTCTCTCCATGTGACCAAACCATTTCAAAACACCCTCTTCTGCTCTCTCAACCACGCTCTTTTTATTTCCACACATCTCTCTTACCCTTACGTTACTTACTCGATCAAACCACCTCACACCACACATTGTCCTCAAACATCTCATTTCCAGCACATTCATCCTCCTGCGCACAACTCTATCCACAGTCCACGCCTCGCAACCATACAACATTGTTGGAACCACTATTCCTTCAAACATACCCATTTTTGCTTTCCGAGATAATGTTCTCGACTTCCACACATTCTTCAAGGCTCCCAGAATTTTCGCCCCCTCCCCCACCCTATGATCCACTTCCGCTTCCATGGTTCCAACCGCTGCCAGATCCACTCCCAGATATCTAAAACACTTCACTTCCTATATATATATATATATATATATATATATATATATATATATATATATATATATATATATAGGGAGTGGGTGGCTGGAATCCTCCCCTCTCTCTTTCTTTTTTTTTTTAATTTTCCAAAAGAAGGAACAGAGAAGGGGGCCAGGTGAGGATATTCAATCAAAGGCCCAGCCCTCTGTTCTTAACGCTACCTCGCTAACGCGGGAAATGGCGAACGAACAGTATAAAAAAATGAAAGATATATATATATATATATATATATATATATATATATATATATATATATATATATATAAATATATATATATATATACCGGGGTCGACGTGCTGTCAATGGATTGAACCAGGGCATGTGAAGCGTCTGGGGTAAACCATGGAAAGTTTTGTGGGGCCTGGATGTGGAAAGGGAGCTGTGGCTTCGGTGCATTACACATAACAGTTAGAGACAGTGTGAACGAATGTGGCCTTTGTTGTCTTTTCCTAGCGCTACCTCGCGCACGGGGGGAGGGGTTGCTATTTTTCATGTGTGGCAGGGTGGCGACGAAAATGGATGAAGGCAGCAAGTATGAATATGTACATGTGTATATATGTTTATGTCTGTGTATGTATATGTATGTATACGATGAAATGTATAGGTATGTATACGTGCGTGTGTGGGCGTTTATGTATATACATGTGTATGTTGGTGGGTTGGGCCATTCTTCCGTCTGTTTCCTTATGCTACCTTGTTAACGCGAGAGACAGCGACTAGGTATAATATATATATATATATATATATATATATATATATATATATATATATATATATATATATATATATATATATATATTCCTGCCATTCAGCGAAGTTCAAATATTTCAGGATCTAGAAGGTAGTTTCATTTAAGTGTGTAGAAGCGTAGAGAGCCACAGATGAATCTACAGTAAGAAAGGAGGCCAAACAACCAAACAGTGAACCGATAAAGCTGAGCAAAGCGAGAGAAATCCCGCTCACGGCATGGCGTGTGACCCCCCTTCGAGTGACCCGCTTGCCGAGTAAGGTTAGACCCCAGCCCAACATATCGTACCTTGGCCCACTCTCACGCACCAAAAACTCTCTTCACTTTTGTACACCCAATCCCCTCTCCTATTGCATAAAAACAAACACAACCAGATAGAAAATAAAATAATAGTCTTCAAGGACTACGAAGACTGAATCAAGACATCAAACAGCAGCAAAAGTAAGATTGATGTCAGGACGGGTGGGGGTAAGAGCGTTGTTTGTGGGTTAAGATGACACGGCAGGAGGAGGGCGCTGCTGGTCTTGGCTTTTGTGACAATTCCGCCGAGAACATACGTCAAGGAAAAGTGCAGAGAAACTAAGAAACACTACGCTACCATTAATGATTTCATCCAACATAATTATATACAGCGGTTTGTAGTCATTATTACCATGTTATGTCGATTCATACTCATCTAAACCGTTAACGAAGACTTTCCATCCAATAAACATTGCTCTCTGTGTAACTATCAGACAAGTCGCTGACCCAGCACCGCCACTTGACCTTACCTGACCCAACTCGACCTGCACACCACGGGTCAAAACTACACCAAAAATGCTGCACTTTCACAGATTGCGCTTATAAACTTTCGAGAAATGATATAGGGAATTGCTAGTTATGTCTAAATTGTCAAGCACTGCCATTATCTTCAATACAATGACTAGTATGATTACAATATAATTTGTCAAGGCAAACAACTATGTCGAAACTAAATTTACTGAGAACGTCTAGAAATTAAGGTAGTGTTCCAACCTCATTATCCTTTGCACGACACTGCCAGATAATTAGATGGCAATTACATCAAAATAGCGGCGTGTGAAACTTCGTATCCGGTATGAGACCTTTAATTAAGATGCATTTATACCAGAGAAAATAACCATCTGGTGTTTCTCGCCACAATGTAGCTTGCAGCAGGTTTAAAGTACTATGACTGGATCTCCCCAGGACTCACAACCAGACCATTGTTGCGGGTTCCCGCACGCCCACGCCACGCCTCCTACCATCCAAATCCAGGAAATACAGGTCAACTTGGGCATAAAAATAAAAACTTGTACGTCTGGCTGCGGGGCAGCAGAGCATCTTCTGCGGCAAATCAGTTTCCCACCTGCTTTCGCCACCACATCCAACTTTAGCCTTTTTTTTTTTTCACCCAAAACAAACATAGATACTAATTTCTTTACTCTTGAAAAATTAAAGTAAAACTAACATAACAAACTGATCTGAAAACATAAGAGGAATGAAAAAAGCTTATACTCGTGACAAATTGTGAAAATATGCAACACGACTTTCAGTATTGCCAGACCCAACACTCACAATGGCACCTTTAAGTAGGTTATCAGACGCTGGAGCTGTTCTCCATAACATAAGCTGAGGGAGCTTCCCTCCCTGTAGCCCGCATCACCTGCTCTGCTCACTGTATGACCCACAATCTTCAGCGTCGGACACATGGGCTGTTACCACAAAGAATATTATTTACTGCCAACAATCTTATACCATTTTCACAAAAATGTCAAGGATATCAAGTTGCGGCTGAATCTAGTAACTAAACTTCCAAATGTTTTTAAAATATACGAAATTCTCATTTCTCAAAACACAGCAGTTGTGTTACTCCCAGTGTCAGATAAACATGTCTGATACCCAAGTGGGGCGGCCAATAACATATCAATGTATGCTTCATCCTACGTACTGGTACTGAGCACACTCACTACAACCACTGGTTATATCATCATCAAATACACACACTACCTACAACCACTGGTTATATCATCATCAAATACACACACTACCTACAACCACTGGTTATATCATCATCAAATACACACACTACCTACAACCACTGGTTATATCGTCATCAAATACACACACTACACCACACACACGTGCATACTCAAACATATACACTCACTCAACGAAAAACTCGTGCTTACTACCAGACAAACATGCACGTCCTCAATGCATACACAGACACACCCACACACATAACAGAGATTGATGCCCACATGTTAATAGATTCACAAATGCAGACACAAATTCACAGGGTTGAGACGAGGCAAAGATAGCGTAAAACTCTGTCCCTATACTACACAAACATAAGGCACACTGAGGAGCCTTCGCGAGTCTGTGTTAGCGCTACCAACCAAGAATCTCACGGTTCATAGTTTGAGCCACCGGTTCAAAGCCAACCCAGCTGTTTATCGACCCTTCTAAGGCTGGTCCATCTATGGGTACCTGGCGTAAGCCCAGTTGTGAGTATAACTGTGGGTGTGTAAGGCTGACACTATGAATACGAGGTTAAGCAAGAGGGAGCGAGTGTACGACTCTCCCAGCAACACAGGAACATACACATAACGGCAGAGGGAGGGCGGCAGGATATGTACCACGGGTTGCGCTACACTCCCGCCACCACCATGCCAAAGGTCAAGATCATCGGTGGGCGATGTGGCAACACTGCCCACCACTAACATTACCTGCAATTGTTTTTCTCAAATATCTTGATGCTGCTTTCCAGTATGTTTCACAGACTTCAGTCTGTCGCTAAACAGCCGAGCGAACCTTTCTCACACAGGTATAAGAAGTGAGAGGGAGACTGCATACACTCCTACTGGTGGAATCATTTTCTACCTTTCACAGAGCGAGGCTGCCGGCGACCCAGAACTGTACTTGGTGAGCGACAGAAACACCCTTTGACCCCCTCCCCTTCTTCCCAGGTCCGCTCCCCCTTTGTTATTAGTCTGCACATAACGGTCTCTTTGTGCCAAACGGAGAAACAAAATAACGCCACATGCAGTCTCTCTCTGGTGTGTGGGCGTACAAGTTCGCAGTACATTCTTTATTCGAGCACATCAAAGGGTTTACTTTCAGTGTTGTGAACCTGACCGTAATGCTACAACATGCTCACAGATATACGTAAATCCATTACCACTTCCAACTACATCCATTAATCTGTCTTGGGTCACTACTAGGAAGTTCACATGTCAGTACCAGGGAGGAACATCACATGGCAGTACTAGGTAGGAGTATCAGATGTCAGTACAAGCGAGGAATGTCAGTAATAAAGATACGACCATTACATGTCAAAACTAGGTAGGAATATCACAAGTCAATACCAGGTAGGAATATCACACGGCACTACTAGGTAGGAATATCATATATCAATACTAAGGAGGAACATGTGTCAGTGAGCAGAGTTGTAGGCACGAGATCATATCTTCCCGCTAACAACTCGGAATGATATATACAACTCTTACCAATGTATAATTACATCAACAACTCTATCACTACCACACACGAAACTAAATTATATATATATATATATATATATATATATATATATATATATATATATATATATATATATATATATATATACTGGTGTGTTAGGAAATGATAGGAAACTTCACTTGCACACATATACAAAGCTCTACGTAAGTCTGGTACATTACGTAATACATGATGAATATATCATGGTAATACAAACAGGACGCCCACTGTAAGCTATGCTTTGTGTACTCATCACTGATGAGCGCCTTACGATGCTGATGTACCATCAGAGCTGATCACATGTAAACTGGTTATGTCCCACTCATATAAACGTGCACACCACACCAACCACCACTCACACTCACCTACCCTCTGAAATCCTGAAGGTGCTGCCATACGAACCCCCCCCCCCCCCGTTTATTCCAGGATAATTACACTCTCCCTGGGCTTCTCCCTCCGTCTCTCCATCTTCTTTCTCACAGACCCACCCCCGTCATTAATCCCCTTTTACACTCTGTCTCCCCTTAAAAAAAAAAAAAAACCTTGTTGCGTGTGTGTAACCAGCAGTTTGCTCGGTGGGGTGAGCACGAGGGGCCAGCCGACGCTGCCGGTGTGAGTGTCCTCTCTCTCCGCCTCTACCACCGCTGGTGGACCTCCTCCTCCTCCCGCCACACATACACAGGAAGCAGGAAGTGGGAAGCCAAGACTCCTGGAGACTTCAACGCGGTATGTGTGGTGAGACAACGTCTACCAAAAGCGCTCTTTAATTTCGTCATATCTTTATCTCAGTACTTCTCTACCTGTCTCCATGCCAATCATCTCTGCCTCATTTCCTCTATACATAATCCATTAGTCACAGAGCCACTATATCTCCTCTATATATCATTCATTAGTCACAGAGCCACTATATCTCCTCTATATATCATTCATTAGTCACAGAGCCACTATATCTCCTCTATATATCATTCATTAGTCACAGAGCCACTATATCTCCTCTATATATCATTCATTAGTCACAGAGCCACTATATCTCCTCTTCAGAACATTCTTTGTCCTAAAAGATTACGTATAAGCCAGGCTGGTGTGGACAACGGTAACATGTGGCAGGTGTTGCGGGTCCCACACACATGACCAACTGGTGCTCAGCCCCTCCTGACACTTCATAAGCATCGTTTGCACTGTGAAGAAGAGGTGTCGGTATGTTCTAGGCTCCTCAGATTCCTATGGTGTTACCTTTTTTCAACACACATTGGATATTTCATGAGCAATAAGCATAAATAAACTCGTATGTCGTTCCGTTGCCAGTTATCATATATAAAAGTTTACATATTTTTTGATATTGTTTAGGGTTTTGTCCCAAATGACGTACACTGTCACACTAATGGCTGGTCAGTGGACCGTCCGCACCCTCTAAAGTCACTCCCAAGCAAGTAACAAACATACTTCTGTGGTCTTTCAGTAAATAATTTCATAATACATCTGTGAACCCAACTATACCAGTTTTTCTTTTGTACGACGTGACTACCACATCCCAAGGCTGGGCAGATCTTAGTAACATGTCAGCACAAACTTGCACCACAGTTCAGGTTACCTCGGTCCTACACGTACCAACCTTCATGCCTACATCTCATGTTGGTCATGTTATCTCTACTCAAGGAATATACAGACCTTGACTAAAGCCTTTGCTCAGATGACGTGCTAACACTAATGCTACTCAGAAAAGCTTTCAAACGTTCGCTCTCCAGACTGACTATCCATCTTACAAAGGATAATCCGTCTTCCTGATACAGCTAAGGATCCGCTGGCCTTACCCTATCAATCATTCCACCTATATAAATAACCTAACATGATATAAACAACACATGTTCCTTCCAGCACCGGACATTCTTGTGCAAAGCTGTTCGTTCCCTCGAGACTTGTAGGATCTTTTCCTGTTACTTCAGACACTTGGAACTCTGAACCAAGTTTCATACGATACAAACTTCACCAAACCTTCCCACTTCACTCACCTCCTGTCTGTCGACTCAATCTCTCCGGTACATGAAAACGATCAGTACTTTCAGATGCTTACTACGATGCAAATTTACTGTATATATATATATATATATATATATATATATATATATATATATATATTAGCGAGGTAGCGCAACGAAAGAGACGAAAGAATAGCCCAAACCACCCACATACACGCCCACACACGCACATATACATACCTATACATTTCAACGTATACATACATATAGACACAGACATATACATATATACACATGTACACATTCATACTTGCTGCCTTCATCCATTTCGGTCGCCACCCCACCACACATGAAATGGCACCCCACTCTCAGGGCGCGCGCGCGAGGTAGCGCTAGGAAAAGACAACAAAGGCCACATTCGTTCACACTCAGTCTCTAGCTGTCATGTGTAATGCACCGAAACCAAAGCTCCCTTTCCACATCCAGGCCCCATAAAACTTTCCATGGTTTATCCCAGACGCTTTACATGCCCTGATTCAATCCATTGACAGCACGTCGACCCCGGTATGCCACATCGTTCCAATTCACTATTTCTTGCACGCCTTTCGCCTTCCTGTATGTTCAAGCCTCGATCGCTCAAAACCTTTTTCACTCCATCTTTCCACCTCTAATTTGGTCTCCCACTACTCCTCGTTCCCTCCACCTCTTGACACATATATCCTCTTTGTCAATCTTTCCTCACTCATTCCCTCCATGAGACCAAACCATTTCAATACACCCTCTCCTGGTCTCTCAACCTTATTGCCACACATCTCTCTTACCCTTTCATTACTCACTCGATCAAACCACCTCACACCACATATTTTCCTCAAACATCTCATTTCCAACACATCCACCCTCCTCTGCACAACCCTATCTATACCCCAAGCCTCGCAACCATATAATATTGTTGGAACCACTATTCCTTCGAATATAACTATTTTTGCTCTCTGAGATAACGTTCTTGCTTTCCACACATTCTTCAACGCTCCCAGAACCTTCGACCCCTCCCCCACCCAGTGACTCACTTCAGCTTCCATGGTTCCATCCGCTGCTAAATCCACTTCCAGATGTCTAAAACATTTCACTTCCTTCAGTTTTTCTCCATTCAAATTTACCTCCCGATTGACTTGTCCCTCAACCCTACTGTACCCAATAACCTTGCTCTTATTCACATTTACTCTCAGCTTTCTTCTTTCACACACTTATCAAACGCAGTCACCAGCTTCTGCAGTTTCTCACCCGAATCAGCCACCAGCGCTGTAACATCAGCGAACAACAACTGACTCACCTCCCAAGCCCTCTCATCCGCAACAGACTGCATACTTGCCCCTCTCTCCAAAACGTGTGCATTTACTTCCCTAATAACCACATCCATAAACAAATTAAACAACCATGGAGACGTCACGCACCCCTGCCGCAAACATTCACTGAGAACCAATCACTTTCCTCTCTTCCTACTCGTACACATGCCTTACATCCTCGATAAAAACATTTCATTGCTTCTAGCAACTTACCTCCCTCACCATATACTCTTAATACCTTCCACAGAGCATCTCTATAAGCTCTATCATATGCCTTCTCTAGATCCATAAATGCTACATATAAATCCACCTGTTTTTCTGAGTATTTCTCACATACATTCTTCAAAGCAAACACCTGATCAACACATCCTCAACCACTTATGAAACCACACTTCTCTTCCCCAATCTGATGCTCTGTACATGCTTACACCCTCTCAATCAATACCTCCCATATAATTTGCCAGGAATACTCAACAAACTTATACCTCTGTAATTTGAACACTCACCTTTATCCCCTTTGCCTTTGTACAATTGCAATATGCATGCGTTCCTCCAATCCTCTGGCACTTCACCATGAACCATACATACACTGAATATCCTCACCAACCAGTCAACAACACAGTCACCCCATTTTTTAATAAATTCCACTACAATGCCAAGAAACCCGCCGCCGTGCCGGCTTCCATCTTCCGCAAAGCTTTCACTACTTCTTCTCTGTTTACCAAACCATTCTCCCTGGCCCTCTCACCTCGCACACCACCTCGACCAAAACACCCTATATCTGTCACTCTATTATCAAACACATTCAACAAACCTTCAAAATACTCACTCCATCTCCTCACTTCACCACCATTTTTTATTACCTCCCCATTAACCCCCTTCAGCTATGTTCCCACCGATGTTTGACAAGCTGTGTTAGTTTACTACAGCAATGAAAGCAGAAATTACAATCGTAATGAAGGCGTGATATAAAACTACATTTACAATATAATCTGATGCCAGCTACAGGGGTAAGCTATCCACGAGCCGTTATAAGTGGCCTATATATGTTATGAAGATCCTAAATGCTGCAAGAATCATTGATAATCATCAAAGTCAATAGCAAAGGTCATTAGCGGTAGTAAGGTAGCTCAAGGTGTGAACTATGCTCCTTCAGGCGAGATATGAGCAACCATTATAGGCGCAGTAAGGGCAAGGACCAGAAGCTACTGAAGGTGTAAGGAAGGCGCGGTATCCAGGCAGCTCACGGCGTCAGCAGAGCGTGGTGGGAGGCGCGGCCAACCACCCACCAGCGACGGTGCTGAAGCGTAACACCAAACGAGTGTGACCAAGATTTCCTGCCCAGGGTAACGCCCGGCTCGTGCCGCCGCGTCACACATCAAGCAGCCTCTCCAGCTAACATGTCGCAACCCACGTCGCGTCGTCATGGCTATATACAGACTCAGACCTGAGCATCCCTCACTACCGCTGAGCAGGCCGTCTTCATAAAACAAGAGAATATCTTAACGCACGAGCCTGAGGACACGTACTGTGGTCCTACCGTTCAACTCCCTCTGAGGCCACAATACTAACGGACCCGAGCTTGAGGCCACAACACTAACGGACCCGAGCTTTAGTCAAAATGTATCAATCTTTTGTTGTAATGATTTCTTGTTGTGAATCTTTGCTTAACGAGTTGAGCAAATGGCCAAAACCATACAGCAGCAAGGTAGCCGTATGTAACCATCCAGACCAAGTCAGGTTAGGTAGGTCCATCAAGAGGAACTGGATCGTCTACTGATGATAACAACAAAGTTCATCGTACACAGAAAATGTTGTGTGTGTATGTGCAAGGCTTTCAACCCATTCTTTATCTAGATTCCATTTTTGTTTGTGTACATATCAACGAAATGTCAAAGTCTTGAGTAAGGACGACACAGATACGATCTCCATTATGGAGAAACTCAAAAATTCCATACATTCCGAGCAAATGTAATTATACCGAAAACAATACAAAAAAGTGGAACCATCGAGCGGGTGGGTGTGGAACAGTTAGGATGGCCAGCCAAGACGGCCTGCCCGCCCGACCCCCTCTAAAAACGTAGCCTGTGGCCAGCTGACGGGAGATAGCAAGCTGAGCCGTGCTTTGCTACTTGTATATCTTCTGAGAGAGATCAATCAGGTCCTCTACTGTAGGTTTGATCTTTCTCCCGAGTTTTTTCCTCAAGTTTTAAACTCAAATCTAGAAACCTTGTAACGTTAGCGTATGAAATGCTAAACTTGTACCCAGAAGCGGTCACAAATATGAGATATCGTTTTACTTTTACAATATATTCACATTCCTTCCAAACCACAACATCAAGAAAGATATGAAAATTTAAGAACAATATTGAAATGATATGAATAACCAGAGATGATATTCTTCATGCAAATCGTCCAAGAGCCAACACCTCGCCAGCACAGGCGAGACGTGTGTGGTGCTGGTGACCGGCACTTTTTGTTGACTTCCCCGAAGTTGGTAATGACTAGCCTGTGAGTACGAGGGCCAGCTGTGCCCCTGGCCAACAGACACACCAGCTATGTAGAGTACACTAAAATATGGCATCCGAGAGACACGGTGACACACAGTGCAGTGCTGTGATTCGCTGACATTAGAGACATCAGATAGTAGCCACCAATTTGTAGGCAAAAGTGTTTTAACATTCAGTGAAGTAGCCTTACTGCAACTGTAAAATGATTAGTCAATTAAACCTAACCAACGAGCGGTGTAGCCAGCACAGCTAATTACAGAGCGGCTATCTAAGGGCAGCCAATAAACACGATTGCATAAAACTCACGATAGCAGGAAGACAGTGTAACCAACAGCCAACAAACAGTGGCGTTAGTGAGCTTAGCAGAAAAAAAAAAAAAAAAAAAACAGTGTAACCAGTTGGCATAGGAATCAATTAAGTACAAACGATTGTTGCTACGTCAGAACCAGCAAGATTGTAGACAGCAGCCGCCCAGAGGAGGAGTAAGTACTATCATAAAGACTGATCATTATTAAAGTCTTAAAATCTACGTGCTATAATTGCTAGTCTTACTTTGCGTCTCATTAAAACGACGTTACTGGGTTAGACTTGTCATCTTCAACCTGCCACCATTATAAACTTACAACTCTAGTTCTGCCAGTTGTCTGCACGTGTTTGGTCGCTGCTACAATATTACTTTTCCCCTTCCCCGTCTCTCTCTACCCACCTTTTTTTTTTCAGGTCTGGCCTCGACGAGAAAGTCTGTTGGTGACTGTAGCCTGGACTAACAACAGTATCAACAAAGTCCATAATATAAAAATACATTCGGCGACAGACAAGAAAGTCACAGGAACCAGATGTCACGGTTGGGTAGCGGCGGTGATCTGTCGCCATAATGAGTCAAATGATTACAAAAGTTCAACCAATCTGAGGTAGTATGAGAGGTTCTAATCTGAGGTAGTATGAGAGGTTCTAATCTGAGGTAGTATGAGAGGTTCTAATCTGAGGTAGTATGAGAGGTTCCAATCTGAGGTAGTATGAGGTACTAATCTGAGGTAGTATGAGAGGTTCTAATCTGAGGTAGTATGAGAGGTTCTAATCTGAGGTAGTATGAGAGGTTCTAATCTGAGGTAGTATGAGAGGTTCCAATCTGAGGTAGTATGAGAGGTTCCAATCTGAGGTAGTATGAGGTACTAATCTGAGGTAGTATGAGAGGTTCTAATCTGAGGTAGTATGAGAGGTTCTAATCTGAGGTAGTATGAGAGGTTCTAATCTGAGGTAGTATGAGAGGTTCTAATCTGAGGTAGTATGAGAGGTTCTAATCTGAGGTAGTATGAGAGGTTCTAATCTGAGGTAGTATGAGAGGTTCTAATCTGAGGTAGTATGAGAGGTTCTAATCTGAGGTAGTATGAGAGGTTCCAATCTGAGGTAGTATGAGGTACTAATCTGAGGTAGTATGAGAGGTTCTAATCTGAGGTAGTATGAGAGGTTCTAATCTGAGGTAGTATGAGAGGTTCTAATCTGAGGTAGTATGAGAGGTTCTAATCTGAGGTAGTATGAGAGGTTCCAATCTGAGGTAGTATGAGGTACTAATCTGAGGTAGTATGAGAGGTTCTAATCTGAGGTAGTATGAGAGGTTCTAATCTGAGGTAGTATGAGAGGTTCTAATCTGAGGTAGTATGAGAGGTTCCAATCTGAGGTAGTATGAGAGGTTCTAATCTGAGGTAGTATGAGAGGTTCTAATCTGAGGTAGTATGAGAGGTTCTAATCTGAGGTAGTATGAGAGGTTCCAATCTGAGGTAGTATGAGGTACTAATCTGAGGTAGTATGAGAGGTTCTAATCTGAGGTAGTATGAGAGGTTCTAATCTGAGGTAGTATGAGGTTCTAATTTGAGGTAGTATGAGAGGTTCTAATTTGAGGTATGAGAGGTTCTAATCTGAGGTATTATGAGGTTCTAATTTGAGGTAGTATGAGGTTCTAATCTGAGGCTGTATGATAGGTTCTATTCTGAGGTAGTATGAGGTTCTAATTTGAGGTAGTATGAGAGGTTCTAATCTGAGGTAGTATGAGAGGTTCTAATCTGAGGTAGTATGAGAGGTTCTAATCTGAGGTAGTATGAGAGGTTCTAATCTGAGGTAGTATGAGAGGTTCTAATTTGAGGTATGAGAGGTTCTAATCTGAGGTAGTATGAGAGGTTCTAATCTGAGGTAGTATGAGAGGTTCTAATTTGAGGTATGAGAGGTTCTAATCTGAGGTAGTATGAGAGGTTCTAATCAGAGGTAGTATGAGAGGTTCTAATCTGAGGTAGTATGAGAGGTTCTAATCTGAGGTAGTATGAGAGGTTCTAATTTGAGGTATGAGAGGTTCTAATCTGAGGTAGTATGAGAGGTTCTAATTTGAGGTATGAGAGGTTCTAATCTGAGGTAGTATGAGAGGTTCTAATCTGAGGTATTATGAGGTTCTAATTTGAGGTATGAGAGGTTCTAATCTGAGGTATTATGAGGTTCTAATTTGAGGTATGAGAGGTTCTAATCTGAGGTAGTATGAATAGTTCTAATCTGAGGTAGTATGAATAGTTCTAATTTGAGGTATGAGAGGTTCTAATCTGAGCTATCATGAAAGGTTCTACAAGACTGAGATAAAGTGATTTTCTACGACAATGAGGCGTGGTGGACTTAGTTCTGGCAGAGTTAGACGTGCAGCGAGTCCACGTACATGACTCTGGTGTGGTAGGGGTACTACCACGAAGGTGAGGAATATGGCTGGCTGGTAGAGACGCTCTACAACCCATTGTAAGACAGGATGTACAAGGGTTGTGAGGTCACATTGGCTGCATGAGGTTGTTGTCAAATAACTACTGGGGTCACATCGGCTATAACAAATTGCAGTGATATAACTACTGACGTGATTATGATTAAACGGGGGTTGTAACGATGTAACAACTTTAGTTACAGTGACTATACGAGGTTGTGCTGATGTAACATTGCAAAAGATGGCGAGGTAAGAGTGTAACAACACTGGTTCTAAGAGACCATGTTGACTGGTTATACGAATTTGACGCGTTCGTGGGTGCGAGGCAGTGGCGCCCCTGTGGCTCTACAGAACCTAAGTGAGGTTACTTGGAATCACTATGGCTGGTGAAGAGCGAGTCTAATACAAGGAAGGGAAATTAGTGAGTGTAAGAGTGTCATGGTCACAGTGGTTAGGTAACAATAGATCCATCTGACTGGTATGACAAGGGTGGTTGTAACAGCCCAGCCATGTTATTTTCCATGAGAAAGAGAATAATCAAAACATTATGGAAAGTGGTCAATAATTCGCTTCAACACTTTACTGAAACTGGAAGAAAATAATCCAACAAAAAGTGACCCACTTCTCACAAACTCAGTAGAAATACAAAACCCACGAGTATATATATATATATATATATATATATATATATATATATATATAAACTGGCTATGTATTACTCACTAGTTAGCCATCGCAAACGTATATGGCTCCTTCTTAACATGAACGCTGAGAAATTTTGAAATGTTATCAACCAATAAGAGTACAAAGTGAAGCGTCAGGAGCAATCAGTGGGTTGGTAAACCAAACGGTCGTCCAATAACAGATATTTTGTTGTGTTTATTACGATTGCACAGCAACCTTATCAGCACTGGTACGCATTATCTCACGCAATACATATGAAGATAATGTCTCACGCAACACACTTATGGATCAAGTCTCACGCAACACACTGGTTGAAGTCTAACTTAAGCTCGTCTGCAAAATGGTGTGAGGAAAATTTCGCTACAGTCACTGCTGACTCAAAGTAAGCGAATCACTGCTAACTTCACAGCCGTAATAACAGTGATATACACAAACCTTCCACTACGATGAGTCTATATATAATCAAGAACATGACTCGAGTCTACCTCTGAACTCATAAGTAATTTCAGGCCACACAGCGGCAGCAGTAGTTTGATGGTGATCATGCAAACACTAGTGTGGTGATGATCATGCAAACACTAGTGTGGTCATGATCATGCAAACACTAGTGTGGTCATGATCATGC
This sequence comes from Panulirus ornatus, assembly GCF_036320965.1. Lineage (NCBI taxonomy): Eukaryota > Metazoa > Arthropoda > Malacostraca > Decapoda > Palinuridae > Panulirus > Panulirus ornatus. Next base: position 997,556 of record NC_092249.1, on the reverse strand, counting down.
AAATACTAACATTCACTGCCACAAGAGACACGTAACATACATACGCCTGCATGTTATACCGACAGCACTAGATATAATTGATACACTAAACACTGTACCTAAGCTCGCCTCCCACAATGCATGAGGCAATTGTCTAAGTTAACAGCAGAACCATCGCTTGTTTGGGGCAGAATTATCAGTAATCTTTCCAGTGAAATACGTGGACAATGTGACCTTCAGCACGGCCAACCAGCCCAGCGACATTCCTTCCTCCACAGCCCCCCGACTCATGATGCCTTCCCTATTGTGAAACACCAGTGTGTTTGTGTGTGTGTGTGTGTGTGTGTGTGTTGGGGAGCAGGGGAGGGGGGACTGCATGCAACCCCTGAGGTGCCACTCTATGCACCACGATGCTGCTGTGACCTCTGATTTGACCCTAAAGTCATGCAATCGAACACAAGGGTTGTATGGTTATCAAGGTCGAGGGTTTACAGGAGCGTCCAGCTAGCAACGTAACCCTACAGACACGTTACCAACATTTTGTTACATCTACAGTGTTGCATCAGGTCTACAGTGTTGTGTCGATCTGTTTAAGTGTCTCGCTCTCCGCTTGATGTTGCTTATCGATGTTATTACATCAATGGTTACCACAATAATGATGGCTGACACACTGACTGTTGGTAAGTTTAAATTTCGAACATGTTTTAGTTGTGGTAGTCAAGCAAAGTATTCTATTACATTACTTAAGGTTCGTGAAGGCAGGAGGTGAAGGACGACCTTGAGAGGTGACGGTACTCGCCCACCCACAAGCTGGGTCGTATATTAGGAAACAAATGCCGGACTCCCACAGCCGACCTTCCCAACATCGTCAACAAACATCCATCAACTTTATCATACAAACATCATAACTAATTCTATGGCACTAAATTTTCGTTACATCAAATGTATAATGGAAAAATCGTGAAAGCACTCAGTTTTGATAATAAAACCAACGACCTCAGAAAACTGAATTAAGATACACTGAAATACGTAGAAAAACACTACCATGGGAGATGATTCACTAGCCACATGTAATATGTTCACCAGACCAGGATATCAACACCTGCTCCAGGTACAAACTACAGGAGCCACTCCAACTCTGTTCTCTCACTTCTCAGTAAACATTGTCAGCTGCTGCTCTAGCAGTTACTAATCTCTGGCCTTGACCCTTGACTATTCGCCAATCTCGAGAATTCTTGTAGTTTACTTTGGTCATCAGTGAACGTCATAAGTCACCGTAATTGCAAATTCCTTTCAAAACACGGCACCGAGTCCATCCGGCAAGCTATTAACTATTCATGGTAAAAAAAACAAAGTATGTAAATGCTTTACCAAATGCAAAGGACAATACGAGTGAAGGAGAGGTTAGCCTTATCAAGATGAGACAATTATGAAATCGGAAGATCCTGCTACACAGGTGCAGCAGGCAACCTCAAGCATCAACTGCCTGAAAAAATATGTGGGTCAGAATGCGTCACCAACTCCCACGTTTGTTGCGTGGCAGACTGACACTTGACCTTCCCACTCCCTTACTCCAGTCGTTCCAACGAACCTTTGTGGAAAACGATAAAAGGGAGTTTAAGATAAAAATAAAAAAATTGAAACGTTTTGTGTCGGATGTCTGTACCGGTAGGTAACATGTAAGTTGACTGCCACATGCACTAAGGAAATATGAGGCAAAGCATGGCGGCCGATGTTTGTGTAACTGAAGAAAATGGGTTTTGTAATGTCTCAAAGGGGATATAGTAAATCAAAAATGGATAGATAAATAGATAGACATATATATATATATATATATATATATATATATATATATATATATATATATATATATATATATATATTTTTTCTTTCTTTCAAACTATTCGCCATTTCCCGCGTTAGCGAGGTAGCGTTAAGAACAGAGGACTGGGCCTTTTTTTGGAATATCCTTACCTGCCCCCCTCTGTTCCTTCTTTTGGAAAATTAGAAAAAAAAAAAAAAAAAAAAAAAAAAAAAACGAGAGGGGAGGATTTCCAGCCCCCCGCTCCCTCCCCTTTTAGTCGCCTTCTACGACACGCAGGGAATACGTGGGAAGTATTCTTAATCCCCCATCCCCAGGGATAATATATATATATATATATATATATATATATATATATATATATATATATATATATATATATATATATGTATATTATCCCTAAGGATAGGTGAGAAACAACACTTCCCACGTATTCCCTGCGTGTCGTAGAAGGCGACTAAAAGGGAAGGGAGCGGGGGGCTGGAAATCCACCCCTCTCGTTTTTTTTAATTTTCCAAAAGAAGGAACAGAGAAGGGGGCCAGGTGAGGATATTCACTCAAAGGCCCAGTCCTCAATTCTTAACGCTACCTCGCTTACGCGTGAAATGGCGAATAGTATGAAAAAAAATATATTATATACTAATATATATATATATATATATATATATATATATATATATATATATATATATATATATATATATATATATAGAGAGAGAGAGAGAGAGAGAGAGAGAGAGAGAGGGGACACTACCACCTCTCTGCAAGTATTGGTGACCCACACGACGTACTGGGGCAAATTATCTATAAATAATGTGTGCATGATGTTGGTTCCTGCAGCAGGAGAGTGGTCAGCGTAGGAGCAAGTGGTCCAGCACGAGCACTGCCTTGGTCATGTAAGTCACTACCAGCTGGTCTTCCCAGTACTACAACCACTCAGTACTTCTACCTGACACATCCACGTAGTCTTGCAAACATGCTCACGTAGCTCGTCTTACCTCGGGTTTATACGTACATAAGGATTGATAATTTAAGCTGATCTATGGACGAAGACAGTGTTGGTATACCACACAGTCTCATTATCAGCTCTAACTAGAATCTGTTTAATTTTCCAGCAGTACAGAGACATCACAAAGCTTTAAACTATTTCAGGGACATTACAGAATTTTAAGCCATTACAGTGACACTACAAAAGTTTTAAGCCATAAGAATGACAAAGTTTAAGCCATTAAAGCAAAGTACATAAGTGTGAGCCAATACAGTAACACTTCAGACGTTTAAGACATAACAGAAGTTTAAGCCATCAGAGGAACACTACAGATGTTGCGAAATTTGAATTTACCATTACGGCAGCAAGGGAACGTAGGAACATATCTGGTATCTCGGCTGTGATGGCTGTGTACCTGACAGCCACGACCCATTACCTTATTATAGAAACCTTCGCTATAGTATGTACCTACACCACTTGTTATACCAAGAACACCTTAAATATCTCAGTAAATACGAGAAAGCCATCACCCGTATCTTTGAGGGTTACAGTTTGTGGGTTTCAAAGTATTAGAAACAATTCTTAGTGATCGGATCAGCGCTCACTCAAACAGTGTGAAATCTGCCCGGGTGTTTATGTCCACAATTGTGAAAATAAAAACGTGCTAAACCACAGATGGCCTCGCCCCGCATTAATTCACCCACCTTTCTCCGATTCATTCACCACCTTACCACCATCTCATACCGAGTGACATGAAAGTCCAATGTGTTAAATAACAGCAAATACCAGACACAATATCCGGAAGGGGCGGTGTGAGGCAAGTGTAGGAGGCTACTTCGTCTCGGCAGCCGTAATGTATGTTATACTGCCGAACAAAACCTCCCTCCCTCCCTCCCATCCACTGTCACTTCAACCTGTTGCTGTTGGTACAAATTTGTTACTTCACTTAAATTTTTCTTCCACTCGCCTCTTTCTGTTCATCCAATGCTCCAGCATAATAATAATAATAATAATAATAATAATAATAATAATAATAATAATAATAATAAATCATTACTGCTTGCAGTGGAAGTCTCATTATAATTTTTCCATCACAGTCATGAATATAATCACATCTATCATCGTCATTTTCTATGTGATATAAAAATTTTTGCCCATCTTACTAGATGAGTAGAGCAAGCAGTTAATTGTAGTGGTCACGTACAACCTTACGCTGCATCACCACGAACACATTTCTGCAGTGTTTAGTCTTCCCAGGGATCACGCTACAAGCATCTGGCACAACATTACGACACAAAAAGAAAAAAAAAACACAAAACATCATCATCACCGCCAAGACAAAACAAAAGTGGTCATGAAACCACTCCGTAAACCGTGTACCACCTCCACCAGGTCCTCCGCAAGTTCACGAGAGATACATTTAGCACAGATTACCCGCACGAAGCTGGCAGGCAGTTATGAACGCTGCCCAGCCAGCAGCACTGGCTGCCATTAAGGTCTGGTGTTGCAGCTGCACATCGTGGAAACCCAAGACAGTGGAGAGCTTAGGAGGGAAGTAGGTGGTGCCTTTAACATAGGTGACAACCAGTACAGTTGCCCGAGACCATACAAATGTTCCCGGAGTCAAGGAACAACAAACATCATGTCACTTCCAGCAGTCGTTCCAGGTTACTGTACACATTCCTACAGGTCAGGGTACCTCTGAATTCAGCCAAATCTCGTCTGAGATTCTAGTTTGAATTAACCGTTATTTGAACGTCAACTAACATATTCACAGGTAAATGAAATATGTCAGCCATAGCGAAGAGAAACCAGCAAGCGAGGGACATACACCAAACAGAATACTTCCTGTGTCTGTATACCTCCACCCTACACAACGTAACTCCTGACCCACACAGTCGCAAGTCTTCCACCAGATGGCCGTCAGTCAACATAAAAACAACATAAGCAGTGCCGCCAATAAAACACTGGTGAAGGCATTTCCAACACTGGTGGCAGGCCAAGCGTGAAGCAACCTCCCCCGCGTCAACAACCGTCATGAAGCAACCTCCTTCACGTCAACAACCGTCATGAAGCGGCTGCATGATAGCGGATTCGACTACGGTGCTGAAGGTATGGTAACCTCTTCAAAAAATCGTTCTCGTTGGCCAACCACTCCCCATCCTCACTGGCTATACTTCCATGACTGCAATGATTACAACATTATGGTGATGCAGTGCTGAAGCTGTGGGCAGGAGGTTACCGCCAGGAGAGGCTACTGGTCACCGATGGCGAGGCACCATATCACAGGCTGGTCACTTGTGCAACCCGCCAGGGTCGACGTCGCACCACACACGCTGTTCGTGGTGACCAGACCTACTCACTGGAAGGCCAACAGAGCCAAAATTGGCGACCACTGTACCTGAGGCAAGACCAAGAATGACTACCACAGGCAGGTTATCTATAATCATAACAACAAAGGTTACACAACATGAGGCTGCAGAAGACACTACCTAACTAGAGGAATGTGTACCATGTCATAGGCTCAGTTCACAGCAACATCCACATCGGACTACAACAATCATTAAGATCCAGTGATTAGTGGCGCCTTACACCAGCTCTCCTCTGCCTTCATATAATCATTTTTAACAAATCACGAAATTCAGCTGAAGACGATGATGTGTTTTCGACTGGACAGCAAGTGAAACACAAAAATAAAGGTGACGTCATTTCCTTGTCTCGTGGTGGAACAAACGTTATCATCAAATTAATCTTTATTTGGGAAAGAGTCACGAAGCGACTTAGCTCAGCTGTGGCTCGTGATAGCCTCCACCTGGGGTTCCCAGACAGTATAAAGAACCAACGGAGACAGAAAGCTGCCGGGCAATTACAGTTAGCATTTATTCTCAACCTTCTGAAAATGGTACAACATATAACAGGAGGGACGTGTAGTATGTAAGGGAAAGTAATAAAGCAATGTGATTATTACTGACTGTCAGACCAGGTATAAATACCGGAAAACTTGTGATGAATTATGATCATGCGAAAACTATATATATATATATATATATATATATATATATATATATATATATATATATATATATATATATATATATTAGTCCCTGCCACAGTACCTTGTCATATGCAGAAACTTGTCTCTAAAGTCTAATACAATACAGACTTTGTACAGCGATAAAATAATAACAGCTACAACCTAACAACTTGATGTTCACTGTGGAAACTCCAGCCGCTACCACCTACAGCCAACCGAGACCTACATCCTCAGTCATTACTGTGGATGACTGACTCTCTGGAAGTATACTGTGACGACCGCACACACACTCGCCGAGTTCCCTGGCAGCCTCAATAATGATACTCACTGTAACTTCCCAGGCAGACTCAACAGTGGCGTTCCCCGAGAGTTCCCAGGTAAACTCAATCCTGATATATGCAGAGTTCACTAACTAGAGTGAACACTTACAATGGCGGCGTGTTCCCAGTGATGTACGTACTCGCTGGCGTAATGTATCTATGTGGATTCTGAGACAAAAAAAAAAAAAAATTCAACCGGTCGACCTGTGAAGCACAGCTCTTAGTGGGCAGCTGTGTACAGGCCGGAGCGACAGAACATTTTCATAACCGCACAAAATGCCACCAAGTTTGTCACAGTGTTACCAAAACACCTCCACACTGGGAAAGGGTGATAATCCATCCAACCTTGCACATTCACTATTCAGAACCGACCCCTCCACTTTCATATCTGCTTCGCCTCCCCAGAATGCCTTACACTGTGGACGGGTAAAATGTATATTGCAACAGTGATCATCCATCTTATGTCAATACAAGTCTGAACTATAGTGATGCGTCCATATGCCAAATTTAAGCTGGTGACTGAGTTTGGTAAAGTGTGTGAAAGAAGAAAGTTAAGAGTAAATGTGAATAAGAGCAAGGTTATTAGATACAGTAGGGTTGAGGGTCAAGTCAATTGGGTGAGTTTCAATGGAGAAAAACTGGAGGAAGTGAAGTGTTTTAGATATCTGGGAGTGGATCTGGCAGCGGATGGAACCATGGAAGCGGAAGTGGATCATAGGGTGGGGGAGGGGGCGAAAATTCTGGGAGCCTTGAAGAATGTGTGGAAGTCGAGAACATTATCTCGGAAAGCAAAAATGAGTATGTTTGAAGGAATAGTGGTTCCAACAATGTTGTATGGTTGCGAGGCGTGGGCTATGGATAGAGTTGTGCGCAGGAGGATGGATGTGCTGGAAATGAGATGTTTGAGGACAATGTGTGGTGTGAGGTGGTTTGATCGAGTAAGTAACGTAAGGGTAAGAGAGATGTGTGGAAATAAAAAGAGCGTGGTTGAGAGAGCAGAAGAGGGTGTTTTGAAATGGTTTGGGCACATGGAGAGAATGAGTGAGGAAAGATTGACCAAGAGGATATATGTGTCGGAGGTGGAGGGAACGAGGAGAAGAGGGAGACCAAATTGGAGGTGGAAAGATGGAGTGAAAAAGATTTTGTGTGATCGGGGCCTGAACATGCAGGAGGGTGAAAGGAGGGCAAGGAATAGAGTGAATTGGAGCGATGTGGTATACCGGGGTTGACGTGCTGTCAGTGGATTGAATCGGGGCATGTGAAGCGTCTGGGGTAAACCATGGAAAGCTGTGTAGGTATGTATATTTTGCGTGTGTGGACGTATGTATATACATGTGTATGGGGGTGGGTTGGGACATTTCTTTCGTCTGTTTCCTTGCGCTACCTCGCAAACGCGGGAGACAAAAAAAAAAAAAAAAAAAAAAAAAAATATATATATATATATATATATATATATATATATATATATATATATATATATATATATATATAAACCTTAAATTTGGCATATGGACGCATCACAACCAAATTTCAAAGCCATGTAGTTATAGTATTATTCATCAACAGTTGTCGTCACAGAAAACAATCTGTAGCGATGACGGTTGGAACAGGCGTTGTCAGTCTGGTGTGCCCAGCTGTTGTCTGTTGGTCCACCAGCTGGCTCTACATCATCCAACTGTGACACTCACGTGACATTACAACCTTAATGTTCCCTCTTACAACAACCGTTTTCTTCATTTAACATGTCACATTTTCATGAGCCGTGTGAGCCTGCAAGTAGCTCAGTATATGTTTTCAATGTTGGAAGGAAAATAAAGCCTACAGTGTAAACACACACACACACACACACACACACACACACCTGAAAGGTTTGTAAGTGAACAATAACAACAGTACACAGTCGTGTTCAAGGTTCCTCCTGTGGTGACGGCGGCTGTGCCCTACAATTTACAACTCGTTGTTTAAGCATACAGTATTATTTCATTTTCCATAAGTTATGGCGGCTCTAACCTACAGGTTAAATAAATCAATATTTCAAGATATAGAAACGTCTTACGTAAACATATCCAAAAGTATAAAAACTTGAGGGTTGCCAGACACTTGCAAGAATGTTATCGTATTCTGTGGAGGGCACCAACTTATACCAGCCAGGAACGTACACATGGCCTGCACCTGCGACAACCTCAGTGGAGCTGATGCGGCAACATTCGCCGGGTCAGCTCACCCACCTCCTTCTCTTGCGACTTGAATTTCAAACGATCGAGATATGATGAGAGAGACCCCCCATCCTACACCTTCCCCCCTCTCTCTCTCTCTCTCTCTCTCTCTCTCTCTCTCTCTCTCTAGCCCTACCTCTAGGAATCTCTTGCTGTAGACAAGGCGTTCTCTCTCTCTAACCCTGGCGCAGGCAATCTCTCGTTATATACTAGATGTTCTACTATGTAGCCCCGACTCAGGCAATCTTCGTCGCACTACATGTTCTCTCTCCCTCACGAAAGTAATATCCTGAATGTACGTCAAGAAAACAGTTCAGTTTCACATATTCTAACTCGTCAATGGGAAAGAAGAACGTGACAATATGTGAAACATTGCTTAACGAATTCACTTACGCCATACAACAAGATTTTTAAAACTTGATATAATGTACAATGGCTGATGGTACCACCAGTAATCATAAAAAAGCAAGATGTCTTCCATGTGAAACAATCACATGATATGAAGGTTAAGATTGGCTGCTATGAGATCCAGGTGTACGGAACCTTTTATCATCCACAATGTAATACGATCGAATTAAACACTGGGATACATCATGTTCACTAGTGCATTGCTGGTTAAAGAAATGATTGAATACATTCCTGAACAGCCAGTTGGCTTTATAGTTGGCCCATTAAGTAGAAACTGTTGTTCACTGTGTAACATTAATTCATGGTCAAAACCAAGTATTACTGTAACGTATAAACACACATCAAAAAACACACATCTTGTACTAACGCAGCAAGCTCACGAATGCATGAACACTGAAAATTGAACCTTTAACGTGTATATATACAGGTATTATCAGACTCCGCCCGCACAAGGTTACATGGCGAGAGAAGACACATTTCCCTACTACTGGAGATAGTGCTGTCTTACACAGCAGAAGCCTTAGGAAAGAGGCCCTGGCTCGTGTGTGCTTATATAATATATATATATATATATATATATATATATATATATATATATATATATATATATATATATATATAGAGAGAGAGAGAGAGAGAGAGAGAGAGAGAGAGAGAGAGAGAGCATTATTTGGTAAACAGAGAAGAGGTAGTGAGAGCTTTGCAGAAAATGAAAGCCGGCAAGGCGGCGGGTTTGGATGGTATCACAGTGGAATTTATTAAAAAAGGGGGTGACTGTGTTGATGACTGGTTGGTAAGGATATTCAATCTGTGTATGGTTCATGGTGAAGTGCCTGAGGATTGGCGAAATGCATGCATAGAGTCACTGTATAAAGGCAAAGAGGATAAAGGTGAGTGTTCAAATTACAGAGGTGTAAGTTTGTTGAATGTTCCTGGGAAATTATATGGGAGGGTATTGAGATGGTAAAGGCATGTACAGAGCATCAGATTGGGGAAGAGCAGTGTGGTTTCAGAATTGGTAGAGGATGTGTGAATTAGGTGTTTGTTAGAAGAATGTATGCGAAAAATACTTTGAGAAACAGATGGATTTGAATGTAGCATTTATGGATCTGGAGAAGGTATATGATGCTTTGTGGAAGGTATTAAGGGTATATGGGGTGGGAGGTAAGCTGCTAGAAGCAGTGAAAAGTTTTTTTTTCATCAAGGATGTAAGGCATATGTACGTGTAGGAAGAGAGCAAAATGACTGGTTCTCAGTGATTGTCGGTTCGCGGCAGACGTGCGCGATGTCTCCATGGTTGTTTAATTTGTTTATGGATGGGGTTGTTAGGGAGGTGAATGCACGAGTTTTTGAGAGAGGGGCAAGTTTGCAGTCTGTTGTCGATGATAGGGCCTGGGAAGTGAGTCAGTTGATGTTCGCTGATGATACAGCGCTGGTGGCTGATTCAGGTGAGAAACTGTAGAAGTTGGTGACTAAGTTTGGTAAAGTTTGTGAGAGAAGAAAGTTGAGAATAAATGCGAATAAAAGCATGGTTATTAGGTTCAGTAGGGTTGAGGGACAAGTTAACTGGGAGGTAAGTGTGAATATAGAAAAACTGGAGGAAGTGGTGTTTAAGATATCTGGGAGTGGATTCAGCAGCGGATGGAACCATGGAAGCGAAAGTGAGTCACAGGGTGGGGGAGGAGGCCAAGGTTCTGGGAGCGCTGAAGAATGTGTGGAAGGCGAGAACGTTATCTTGGAGCAAAAATGGGTATGTCTGAAGGAATAGTGGTTCCATTAATGTTATACGGTTGCGAGGCGTGGGCTATAGATAGGGCTCTACAGAGGAGGGTGGATGTGTTGGAATTGAACTGTTTGAGAACAATAAGTGCTGTGAGGTGGTTTGATCGAGTAAGTAATGAAAGGGTAAGAGAGATGTGTGGTAATAAAAGAGTGTGGTTGAGAGAGCAGAAGAGGGTGTATTGAAATGTTTTGGTCACATGGAGAAAATGAGTGAGGAAAGATTGACAAAGAGGATATATGTGTCAGAGGTGGAGGGAACGAGGAGAAGTGGGAGACCAAATTGGAAGTGGAGGGATGGAGTGAAAAAGACTTTGAGCGATCGGGGCTTGAACATATACAGGAGAGTGAAAGGAGTCGAGGAAGAGAGTGAATTGGAACGATGAGGTATACCGGAGTCGACGTGCTGTCAATGGATTGAACCAGGGCATGTGAAGCTTCTGGGGTAAACCATGGAAAGTTTTGTGGGGCCTAGATGTGGAAAGGGAGCTGTGGTTTCGGTGCATTACACATGACAGTTAGAGACTGAGTGTGAACGAATGTGGCCTTTGTCTTTTCCTAGCGCTACCTCACGCGCGCGCGGAGGGAGAAGGGTGCCATTTCATGTGTGGAGGGGTGGCGACGGATTGGATGGAGGCAGCAATTATGCATATGCACATGTGTATATATGTAAATGTCTGTGTATGTACATGTATGTATACGCTGAAATGTACAGGTACGTATATGTGTGTGTGTTGGCGTTAATGTATATACGTGTGTATGTGGGTGGGTTGGGCCATTCTTTCGTGTTTCCTTGAGATACCTAGCTAACGCGGGAGACAGCGACTAAGTATAATATAATATAATATATATATATATATATATATATATATATATATATATATATATATATATATATATGATCCCTGGGGATAGGGGATTAAGAATACTTCCCACGTATTCCCTGCGTGTCGTAGAAGGCGACTAAAAGGGGAGGGAGCGGGGGGCTGGAAATCCTCCCCTCTCGTTTTTTTTTTTTTTTTTTTTTTTTCCAAAAAGAAGGAACAGAGAATTGGGCCAGGTGAGGGTATTCCCTCAAAGGCCCAGTCCTCTGTTCTTAATGCTACCTCGCTAACGCGGGAAATGGCGAATAGTTTAAAAGAAGATATATATATATATATATATATATATATATATATATATATATATATATATATATATATATGTGTGTGTGTGTGTGTGTGATTTAATAACCAAAACATATATGGACAAGCGATTCAGTTACGTACAGAGCAGTACCATAAGCGGGTTTACCTTGAACACACGGAGAATAGCCGGGCAGAACTGATCCCAATACAACAGTTTTGTGATGACAATATTGAAATAACAAACAGAAGCACAGATCTAAACAGGAAGCAGCGATACCCTTATAAGGGATCAGTGACGCGATTTTTGTTGAATAACCCAGAGGGATACTTCTGAGTGATGTTTCCAAGTGGGAGGCGATTCTAACATTACAAGAGCACACATATCAACCACTACAATCTGTCATCCCACCATTAAGACACCTGAACATTTACATCATTACATGGCTCGCCTCTTGGCGTATCCGGAGCAATCATTACAGTCAGCCACTCCATTTCTATCATGGTCTTCACTAACTACTTTACTAGCTGCCCTACTGCCTCTCAGTCACGACCGTGCACGTGATCTCGTGTCGTTATGATCAGCCACGATGTCACCAGTAGCAGCAGCTTGCTATCTGACTTTCATTCAGGCCTGGGCGACAGGCGAGTCCAGACACGCATGGATAGGACGGGGGTACACCTGACTACTGCACATCCAACTACCACACACCGACCATCTTTAATAACACAAACAACTGATCAATACAAACAACAAATATATAATTGAATCAATAATGCCATCCTAAAATTTCACCACAAAGTATTGCTTAAACTCCATAAGACCATCAACAGACGATACGCGGCCACTTGAAGAAACATTTACTTACGTTAATAATGGTAGTAATAATGACCCATTATATACATTAATAATGGTAGTAATAATGACACATTATATACATTAATAATGGTAGTAATAATGACACATTATATACATTAATAATGGTAGTAATAATGACACATTATATACATTAATAATGGTAGTAATAATGACACATTATATACATTAATAATGGTAGTAATAATGGCACATTATATACATTAATAATGGTAGTAATAATGACACATTATATACATTAATAATGGTAGTAATAATGACACATTATATACATTAATAATGGTAGTAATAATGACACATTATATACATTAATAATGGTAGTAATAATGACACATTATATACATTAATAATGGTAGTAATAATGACACATTATATACATTAATAATGGTAGTAATAATGACACATTATATACATTAATAATGGTAGTAATAATGACACATTATATACGTTAATTATGGTAGTAATAATGACACATTATATACGTTAATTATGGTAGTAATAATGACACATTATATACATTAATAATGGTAGTAATAATGACATTATATACGTTAATTATGGTAGTAATAATGACACATTATATACGTTAATTATGGCAGTAATAATGACATTATATACGTTAATTATGGTAGCAATAATGACATATTATATACGTTAATAATGGTAGTAATAATGAAACGCTTATAACCAGGATGGTAATAAGTACAAGAGGCCCTTGTCAAATCCGCAGCAGCAGTCACATCTCAGCCTGACGTGGAAACTTTACCGTTCAATTGTGCAACCAAGCCACCACTCGGCTTACAATGTGTCCGCACTCACAACCATTAAGCCGGGAATTTGATACCACTTAATGGCCCTATAACGAGACACCCGTGGGAATTAGTTTAATTTTTCATATATAGTTATAAATGTAGTAAACGGGATTACCCGAAGGCTGAGAGAATGCAACCTCCTTGTTCATGCGTAAGGCTGCTTGTGGCTGGGAAGGAGAGGGGGAACCAACAGAAAATAAGATGACACCAGGGAAAATCCTGAGGGCTTCCTCCCAGGCACCAGGCTAGTGTGAGCTTTTGGTCTGGTTGCTTCCGCCTTACGTTCACATTCTTACCTCGTGGTGGCCCGTGCGTGTCCAACTTTATTCTGAGCTGCCACTTCATATCTGCTTTTGTATGTGTGTTAGACTCGAGTAGCACCTCTTAATATGTGTGTTAGACTCGAGTAGCACCTCTTAATAAGTCTTATATAAAGGATTCTCGTCAGAAAAAATGGAAAATATGATCTCAATCTTGTTTTAATTGAAGGGAAACAATGAATACAACAGCCATCCACATGCCCATCCAGTTCAAAAAATGATCCAGGAATGGCACACAACAACTGTATTAGTTAAAAAGATGAAAGAAAATACAATGGTCCTTCCTTAAGAGATGGACACGACAAGAATGGTGAAAACATGGGAAAATAACTATCGTACACGATAATATGTGGACTGGACGTCAGACTTATCAGGCCCGTAACTCTAACACATACTATACGATGGAAACCAGCATTCTTCCTCGATGAGAAAGTTTAGTGTATCCGGTAAGCTTTCTATGTTCATGACCAAGGTCGCTGCTCAAGTGGCCGTCCCCAGCGAGCACAGTCCGGGGAGAGGGTGGTGTGGTATAGACAGAAGCAGACCAGACATATAAAAGAACACGTGCTAATACATATCATGAAAACCCTGGGTATATTGAAAAACATCAGGTTAAGCACTGTGACTCTGAAGGTATGAATAAAAAAATAACTTTCCTGCAGCCTAGAGGCGGGTGAGCGTGAGATGGGGGTTGTGGGGGGTAGTGTAATTAGTGAAGGCAGCGATACCAGCTCAGACAACGTGGGTGAAGAACAACGAGACAACAAACTAAAATAATGACCCCAATGAATGACCGTGGCAGCGTCGCCTGATCCAGCAGTGTATGGCGACAGATTCCCGTGGAAGAATATGGATTAAACAATGATAAAGAAATGGATGGAAGAGCAGCAAGAGGAGGGCGTCGTGTTAGAGGTCTGTACAATCGGTTCCCCACGGCTGGAGAGGAATGCCGCTGGACCAGTTATAAAGAATCACTTCATGTACGACCTCCAACACTAACCCACTAGGGAGAGATTACATCCTACACTCCGTCCACTTCTAAGTTATATACGACAAACTTTTCAACCACAAACCTCAAGTCTCGCTCAGGTACTTACGATTTCTTTGCGGAGGAATTCCATCTTTTGGTCGATCGGCGTCTTCTTGGATGACGCGCCAACTTGCGTAGCAACTGGGGAAGGTTGGGATGTGTGTGATGTGATGCTTGGAGGGCTGGCGGAGGTAGGAAGGCTCGACGGGGACACATCACTGTCGCCAGAGTCTGCACCAGAGTCAGAGGAGCACATCGACCACCGCTTTTTCAGTGTTTCAGAGTTCTTAAGTCGACGCTCGAAGTATTCGCGACATTTTTTTGCCACTTGATCCTCCTCCTTGACGGTGTCATCCTCTATCACGCCATTACGAGGGTCAGAACAATCCAGAGAGTCCAAAGCCGACTCTTCCAGGGAGTCTAGACCCCCGTGTGTTCCTGAATCTGGCGTGAGGCGGGAAGGTCCTGCGAGGTCATACAAGTTCTCGTGACCTTGAGCTTGCGACCCTCCATAAGGACTGTTTGAGTCTCCATTAGGAATGACTTCATAGACAGAATCATGAGGAGACAAACATATCTGACGTTGGCAAGAGATGTCTCTGAGGCTGTAAGAGTCAGTGTCTGGCGTCACATAATTCGATTCAAGTCTGGACGATGGCGAATGTAGTCGTTTGTGAGACTTGTAGCTACTAGGATCAGTTGCTGGCGTGACGTCATACATGGGGTTATCAACAAGGGTGCATGACCTTGCCAAGGACAGGTGGCTGTGCCCTTCGCCCACCCCAGTGCCACTCTCGCTGTGACTTTTCTTGCGGGGCAGCGTGGAACAGCTGCTGGAGGTGCTGCTCTTGAAGCTTCCGTAGCTGCTGGAGGATGACGACGAATACCCGCTGCTGCCACTAAGACAGGAGGCGGTGTCAGCTGAGGAGAGATGGTGGAGGGCCGAGTGGGAAAGTGCTAGTGAGAGCTTGGGGCGGCGAGGTAAGGTCACCACGTGTCCGTACTGCCACACGCCCTCTGGCGCAGGCGGCCTCACCCTGCCTCAGGCGAGACTCCCCCCGCTGTAGGAAGCTCTTCACCCGCTGCTCCACCCGTGTCACTGCACTCCGGGCTCCACTGCTGCTTAGGTTCTCACAGCTCTTGTTCATGGGTCGTGAGTCCAGAAGCTTGTGCTTGGTGACCACCAGCGAGTTCATGTGGGGGAACTCGCATGACTCGGACGGCGCCAGGTCCGACTGGCTCGATCTGAAGTGTCCTAATGTAACATCACTGGTGGTCGCCCTTGAGCCAGCCCCCGCCAGCTTGTACTGACCTGACCTCATCACTCTTTTCTGCGGCGTGAAACCTGTAAGAAAAAATATATTTCCGTATTCATCACATGTTAATTACAAGGAAAGCTGGACTTTGGATGAAATAAAAGCAAATTTTTACGAAAGAAAATCTTAGTATCTGATACTGTCCATCATTTTCTGAAGTTAGGTTTTTGCCTAATATCGGGTTAAACAAAAAATGTGAATCAACAAGACATTCAGGGACAGAAGTAAAGATATTGTGGTTTAATCCTAACTTTATAAGTGACGGTAGCACTGCTAACGCTTAACGATAATAACAATGCTTACGTTACATTTTCAGCCTTTCCTTATACGAGGAAAACCCAGACGAAAAATGTGATATATTCTGGAACTCCCAACTTTCCATCAACTCTAACCCTTTCTTCCTTAAGCAAAATTTTGTGCTTCATAAGCTACTTTGTAGCAAACTCAAAACAATTCCATATATAAGTCATGAACAGAAAAATTTCCATATCTATTTCTATTCATTACTGAATTTCTGCCGTGCTGAATGAGCATGCTCTGGGCTTTCCAATCACCCAAAACCTGTACTATGCTTTATCGTAAGCATAATTATTGAATGACGCTAATTATACCCGCTTGTTAGCATACAGTGGAAGCAACGAAAATGGAAGCTCCAAGAATATATTTCACGATCCAGATACTAGTGCCACGTTAACAGCATAATTACTTGTCAAATAATTACAACAGTTTGCTGTACAGAGCAGAGGATCCCGGTGATCACTTCTCTCCACGGAAAAAACGAATAAATATATTACGGTTCCTACGTTTCAGGTGATGGGTAGATATTGCACAATACCAATAAAAACGATAAAGGCAATGTGTCAATAACATGTAAACCAAAAAAATCATAAAAGCTAACCTTCCTTATCACCAAATTTGATACGATCGTGGGCAACCGCACGGACAAAAAGTCGATAATTACGTTATGGCAAACAAGATGACAGTTTTGCTAGGTCTGGGGTCAAGCACGTAAGCAGATGAAGACAAGAAAGTTTAAATGACGCTTAACAAGTTCACACAGGTGGTGGCTACGCCACCCACCGCCTGGTTGTGCAGGTTTGGTGTGAACGACCACCTTGTGGACCGCCTGACTTATCCCGGCTTGTCCAACGATGCCAACACCAACCGCTCAAACAAACTGCAATTAACATGACCTGTTAGTAGCTTAAGGCCAGCTATAATGTAGGAAATCTGTTTCAAAAAACTTTGAGCCAATGCAGACTGGAAAGAGCAGAATTTAATCAAAATATTTCAAGTGAAGACGAGACAGACTGGATAGTTCATTACAAGACTGTTAAATATTCAGCTGGCATTATGTAATATGCTGTATGTATGGTGACGCTCTGTGATCAGACATTAAACTACAACTTTCATGACTCGGAAAACTTTCCTCGTTGGTGTTCAAGGAATACGGTAAACTTGACTGCCTTTTGAAAAAAAAAAAAAAAAAAGATGACTTTCCTGGTCATTATCAATAACGTACCTAAAATTATTTCATCCAATAAAAGCAGAGGCTATTCCGTGCGTTTTACTCAGCACCAATATCTTGCGTAACCTAACTCAATATAACCAAGCATGTACGACGTGCAAGAAAGCAAATCCCGATGGCGCTCTCAAGAACCAGATTCACTACGTAAAGCAAACGTGGCAAGCATAAATTCAAGGCAATTTCATGTACACTTTCTGATCTACCACTTGCAATACAAGTCAATAATCTGTGAAAAGAACATCAGACATCAGTCATCAGTAGTTAAGTAAGTGGCATACATGTGGCTCTAAGTTAAGAGTAGGAACAAGTCCGCAGCCGAAGTATCAGTAATTAGGGTTTGTATTCCAAGCACGCGGCCAGCACTTGCATGCATGAGTGAGTGCGAGGCAGCGTAGGACCAGTCGGGTGCGGGTTAGTAAGGAAGGGCGGCAGTCTTGAGTGGGGCGAGCGAGTGGGCTAAGGTACGAGTGGGAGGGTATGCTGTAAGTATACCAGCGTTAAAAGGAACGGAAGGCAGGCTGGTCCATTGGTTAAATGAAATTCTACTGTTAATGACAATTACATTGACACGTGTGGTTATGCTGATGGTAACAGTACACAAAAATACAGAAAAAAAAGATGCTTATAAAATGAAATTAAGTTAGCGCACTCAATTTCTTGAATTACGTATATCAGTTCCTCTTGCTCAAGTGATCATATACAACTAGATGACTGGGACATTCACCCAGGGATTGTGCGCCTTGCACACTGTAGAGACATGGTTAAGCGCCTCTCACCATAATGCGGATCAAGGTCGCCATCAACCAAAGATATTTTCAGTTTTAACAGCAGTTCAGAGAACTTTGAAACGATTATGAGTAAGCTATGACGTTAGTCATGTTTATATCAACTTCAAAATATCCCTTCACAGAATCAGAAAAAAAGACCAAATATTGTGGAATATTTTTCTGAGTATGCCCACACGTTTGTGATAAAAAGTAACTTGTTTTTTTTAAACCAACAATTTTGACGTTCGCATTATGAGATTATGCATAAAAGTTACGGATGTTGTATTAGTTTTTTCCCTAATACGTGAAGTAATCCGTGTTTGTATTTACTTTATTAACTGCAAAAGTAATAAAACTCTGTATAAGCTACTTTTACAAAAACTTCAAATACGGCGATCATTTTCATGGCAAATATTTCTAAAGTCAACCACTACTTTACGTCTACCATTTTACATCTTACAGAACGTATGCAACGTGGAAGGATATGCAAGGAAGGAGGTAGTTAACGTGAGGAAAGATGGAGGTTGTTTGGCTGGTAACTAGTAACGTGAAGACGACGCGAGAGGAAACCAGCTGAAGATCCTGGGCAGATGAGAGTTATTGGGGTAAGTAAAGGCAAAGATGGTGGTGGTAGGATCACCAGGAAGGATATGCAGGATGAATAAATACGGCATCTGCTTTGGTACTGAGGAATGAGGGCGAAGAAGAGTTATGCAAGAAGCGAATGCATTAGCAAGTTAGGATGACAACGAGACATAATGATGATAAAGGATGGAGGTCGAAAAGACAGGGTAATAACACGTAAGAATTGCTGGACACGGGATAGTGAAAACAAGGTGTTTATAAGACACGCCTCAGATGAATGGCTGAAATAAGCTAGGTAACAGTGAAGGAAGAGAGGTTAAGCAAGCACTCATCTGATGAGAACTGGTAATGAAATCAGGTATCTTAGATGATATCACGCAACACACAATAAGATACGACGTTTCATATCCAAGCAAAGATGAAGCACTGTAAAGACTTCAGCATTACCTAAATGTTTGAATTGGACACATTCAGCATGTTACAATATGGCATGTTTAAATAACTACGATTTTGGTTAAGAGAAACCGACAGGATAAACTGACGTAGCCAGGATAGAAAGGAGACAGTAAAGTCAAGGATGGGAAGTTAGAAAGCTGGAGCAAGATTAATGTGTACAAATAGATGCCCAGAGCTTGCTGAACAATACAGATTAAGGTAAGATAACCAACCAAACAAAACTGACGATAAGGTGGGAAGGACAGTAACGATTTGGGATGGTTGCAAATGAAGACGAGGTGGGAAAAATAGGGTAACGGGAGGTAAGACTGTGTGTAAGTAGGGCAGGTAAGCAGTGGGGGGCAGGAGTGATCAGGCAGGCAGGCAGCCAGCCAGCCATGACAACTGGGCAAGTTAGCAACGATGAAGTCATGTTTGGTTAAGGCACATGACAACACCCAGACACACTTGCTCACTTGAGTAACCAGTAACGGGGTTGTTTGTTATGGGTCTCCCACGGGATGGACGTTTGTGTGATGCGACTTGACAGCCTGACAGTTCACTTGTTTGACAAGAGGTCAATATAATAGACAATGTATTATGAAACTTTCCCTTGTCTTTACTTTTATCATATCTAAAGAAAAAAATGTAATCATACACCAAGGTTTTCAGATTTCGCAAAGAAAAATAAAATTCCAGTCACAAACCTTGCTGATATAAATATATAATATATATATATATATATATATATATATATATATATATATATATATATATATATATATATATATATATATATATATATATATATATATATATATATATATATATATATATATATATATATATATATATATATATATATATATATATATATATATATATATATATATATATATATATATATATATATATATATATATATATATATATATATATATATATATATATATATATATATATATATATATATATATATATATATATATATATATATATATATATATATATATATATATATATATATATATATATATATATATATATATATATATATATATATATATATATATATATATATATATATATATATATATATATATATATATATATATATATATATATATATATATATATATATATATATATATATATATATATATATATATATATATATATATATATATATATATATATATATATATATATATATATATATATATATATATATATATATATATATATATATATATATATATATATATATATATATATATATATATATATATATATATATATATATATATATATATATATATATATATATATATATATATATATATATATATATATATATATATATATATATATATATATATATATATATATATATATATATATATATATATATATATATATATATATATATATATATATATATATATATATATATATATATATATATATATATATATATATATATATATATATATATATATATATATATATATATATATATATATATATATATATATATATATATATATATATATATATATATATATATATATATATATATATATATATATATATATATATATATATATATATATATATATATATATATATATATATATATATATATATATATATATATATATATATATATATATATATATATATATATATATATATATATATATATATATATATATATATATATATATATATATATATATATATATATATATATATATATATATATATATATATATATATATATATATATATATATATATATATATATATATATATATATATATATATATATATATATATATATATATATATATATATATATATATATATATATATATATATATATATATATATATATATATATATATATATATATATATATATATATATATATATATATATATATATATATATATATATATATATATATATATATATATATATATATATATATATATATATATATATATATATATATATATATATATATATATATATATATATATATATATATATATATATATATATATATATATATATATATATATATATATATATATATATATATATATATATATATATATATATATATATATATATATATATATATATATATATATATATATATATATATATATATATATATATATATATATATATATATATATATATATATATATATATATATATATATATATATATATATATATATATATATATATATATATATATATATATATATATATATATATATATATATATATATATATATATATATATATATATATATATATATATATATATATATATATATATATATATATATATATATATATATATATATATATATATATATATATATATATATATATATATATATATATATATATATATATATATATATATATATATATATATATATATATATATATATATAATATATATATATATATATATATATATATATATATATATATATATATATATATATATATATATATATATATATATATATATATATATATATATATATATATATATATATATATATATATATATATATATATATATATATATATATATATATATATATATATATATATATATATATATATATATATATATATATATATATATATATATATATATATATATATATATATATATATATATATATATATATATATATATATATATATATATATATATATATATATATATATATATATATATATATATATATATATATATATATATATATATATATATATATATATATATATATATATATATATATATATATATATATATATATATATATATATATATATATATATATATATATATATATATATATATATATATATATATATATATATATATATATATATATATATATATATATATATATATATATATATATATATATATATATATATATATATATATATATATATATATATATATATATATATATATATATATATATATATATATATATATATATATATATATATATATATATATATATATATATATATATATATATATATATATATATATATATATATATATATATATATATATATATATATATATATATATATATATATATATATATATATATATATATATATATATATATATATATATATATATATATATATATATATATATATATATATATATATATATATATATATATATATATATATATATATATATATATATATATATATATATATATATATATATATATATATATATATATATATATATATATATATATATATATATATATATATATATATATATATATATATATATATATATATATATATATATATATATATATATATATATATATATATATATATATATATATATATATATATATATATATATATATATATATATATATATATATATATATATATATATATATATATATATATATATATATATATATATATATATATATATATATATATATATATATATATATATATATATATATATATATATATATATATATATATATATATATATATATATATATATATATATATATATATATATATATATATATATATATATATATATATATATATATATATATATATATATATATATATATATATATATATATATATATATATATATATATATATATATATATATATATATATATATATATATATATATATATATATATATATATATATATATATATATATATATATATATATATATATATATATATATATATATATATATATATATATATATATATATATATATATATATATATATATATATATATATATATATATATATATATATATATATATATATATATATATATATATATATATATATATATATATATATATATATATATATATATATATATATATATATATATATATATATGCCTCATTTGCACTTATTTACTCTGAAAACAGGGCCGGCCTTCCACAACCAGAGTTCATCTACTGTCAATAATACAGCTCACCCACTTTCACCAACCTCTTCTCTCCCATGTAATTTTCTTCTTTTCCTGAATCCAATCGAATAGTTTCATATTCCCCTCCACCAAGAAGTGATGGTATCCCAACTACTGTTCCTGTCAGCACTAAACATTTATTTACCAGAGTCAAGTCCTTTTACGACGTTTAATTTGAACATAATACAGTAATTCCCATGGACTAGTAAGAAGTAATGGTGACTATATAATACGGGAATATATTTCTACAGTTGCTGCGTAGAAATTTAAGCATTTCATTCATTCTAAAGTTTCTTTACTTGCATACAATCTAGCAAATTTATTGTATGTTGAAGGAAAAAATCTTTAAAGGCCTTGACTGTTAAAAACTAATTTCCACTACTGAAACTATGAAAACGACACACTAATACAGTTGTGAAAGTAAATGTGAACTGATGGTTATGTACTTTGTGGAATGAAAGAACTTCATACTCGTGTTAACTTTAAAAAACTGATGCATTATGGAGAAGTAAGAAACCTTTGACCGATTACTAATGCCTTCTTCATGATGTCCTGTACATTAAACTAAATTCAGTTAGATTTCGCAAAGTCCTCTGGCAAGCCTTCCAGACTAATTTACAGCAAAACATACTACGCGGTAATTTTAAAACTCGACCCTAGTAAGACTAACCTTAAATTCGACCAAAAAATCTTATTTTTTTTTCCAAAAAACCCGAAAAATGCCAAAATGGGATGTCCCATTATAGTTTATAAATGGATTACATGGGAAAATAAGTTAAAGTAAAATGTAAGCGTAAAAATGTAAATAAGAGTATGGATAATATACAAATGTAATACTTAAATGTTATCATCAATATGGAAACGATCAATTCACAGAACAAAGAATGCCATCAATTTTGACTGGTGTCACTCAAATGATCTCAACGTAGCTGTATCACCACTGATCTTGTTTACATTTTCTTGTACTTTCATGACTCCATCTTTGTGTTTTAGAGGCTTCAAAATTTTCATTTTGTTGGCAGAAATGCGTGCAGCAGGTTGGTTGTTTGGGCTTTAGGCCTATCAACTGCCACGGTCATTAAGGCCGTCAACGTAATCTACACCCACCAAAGAATCTTTAACCCCTTCCTCAGGTGTTAAGATAATTCTAAGAGCACATACATTCTCACTATGCATGTGGACCATGAGCAGACTATAAAATACAACTACATGTTTACTGAACTATATCAAGTAAGGCGATAGTATCATATCTGGTAAAATGTGGGGTTAAGTAGGCAGTGCGTAAAAATCAAAACATATAACTTATCATAACTTCCCTGATAGTAAAAATTTATCTAAATTTTCAGTATCCTAAGACGAACTTTACCAGTGCCGGTCCTGAAAATAGACTGCCAAAATGGCTCCGACTTTGACGTCAAGGAACACAATTTGCAACCATCTGTTCCCTAACGAATATAATGTTGGTATATTTCTATCATTTTGGCTACTTAGGTTTACTTTTCTGTTATAACCTACTTACAATAAGTGAGGTTTTACCTATGTGGTTATCAATACCTACCATTTTGCTGTGTTCGTTGTAGATTGTCAACCTCGCATTTCCCCTGATAGACATAACACTTATCGCTTCATTTCATACATTTCAATAAACATATCAAAATCATACTCTGCTGGTGTTTCTGCAATCGCGAGACATTCTAAACATCAATACATAAGTATCCATTTCCCAGCAATAATTTGGATGCAGATCTTAGATTTTTACCCAACTCAAAAACCACCAATAACTTGATAAAGTGCTAGTAAAACGCATACTTACTCGGTTCAAGCTGCTGATATGTGTATCAACCAGCTTCATGAAGCAATCGTAAAGACAAAAGAAAAACGGAAATTTTGGTAGGCTTGGTAAATTCTGGTTTGACTCCATAAAACAAGGGCATCTAGCTAGCTAGCCATGCCTTTGGGGTTTGTTGGGTACGAAAACAGCCGAACAAGCCTAATAAAGCACCTACCACAGTTCAAACCTTTGTATGACGAAATTTCTGCATACACATTTGTAATATCCCTGTGGAGCGTCTTGGCCATCCCTTCATACAGTCTTGTGACTGGATAATTAATCAACGTGTGGAACATGCGTACTTGCAATAAATTCATTCCTGGTAATGTACGTGAGAAATTATGGTAAATACGTTGTGTGTAAACGTGAAGCAAAAGCAATAAGGAAACGACTGAGAAACGTTGGTGAACTGGAAAGAGATGCTATGTTCTATACAGTTTATATAAGGCAGCACTATAGTTGCTCAATCAAAATTACTATATTGATGTAAAATTCCTAAACTCGAAAATTACTGTAATAACAGGAACTCATCTATCGCTGCTGCTGTGAAAATCCTGCCAACGGGATCTGAATACGAATATTATGAGCACAACTAGCCCTTCCGATAAGCTGACAGCATACTACATGTAATATATTCGCAGCTTTGACCAAAGTGCTCGTTGGCTGGATGTTTGGGTTTTATGCCTATCAACTGCCAGGGTCATTAAGGCCGTCAACGTACTCTATATGCACCAAACGAAAAATCTTTAACCCCTTCTTCAGGCGCAAAAGATAATAGTAAGACCATATACATCCTCACAATGCATGTGGTCCATGTGCAGTGCTACTGGCATCACACAGACCAGTCGCCAGCCCGTCACTTAGGAACAATCCTTGATCCGAGCCGGTAGACGGGCGCTGTAGGTGGATCAGTTAATGCTTAAAACACATATCCTTCGTGGACTTACATAACTTGTTCCATTGCCGGTTTAAGCTGAAAGAAGATACATTCAGAGAGAGGTCCAGTTAGCCAAGCCCTGCGGTCGGGCGTCAGGCAAGTTTGTTTAAAGACTGAATCTTTGTGGGGTCAGCATTAATTGCTCCAGTAACCCAAGTGCATCCAGTGACCGAGGTAGAGCTCCAAACCCGTGTATGTGTCTCAGGATGAGATCTTTACTTTGCAAGAAATCATGCTATTTGTAGCGTAGGCGATACGCTATGTCATTGTAACGTTAATATATATATATATATATATATATATATATATATATATATATATATATATATATATATATATATATATATATATATAAATATATTTTTTTTGGGGGGGGTGGGGGATGAGGCATGCAATAAGCAGATAACAAGTGGAGGGCAGTTACCGGTCGGTGGTAAGCGACGTCAGTAGTGAGGCGAGGCTACTTGGCGAGGACACGGCAACAAGCAGGTCAGTCCACCACCATACTCCCCGTTGTCGATATAGTGTGTAGTGAGCGACGATAATCGCACAAGGTTCAGTTTTCACTTCTGAGGGAATGAATGTTATATCTCTGTTTCAGAATGAAATCTTTATATTTTGAAATGTAATTTTTGTTTAGATTTTCGTTGTGGTATATATATTTAAGATTTGCTTAAAGAAATTATAGTCTGATTTCTTTTTTTTTTTTTTTTCAGATGCCTTGCATTATCCTAATTACTATATGCTTGACACTGACTTTATGTGCAGGTGACCCCAACATCCTTCAAGGACTACCACATGGAGTAAGACTTTAGTTACTTCCTATATATAAAATTTTACTAAAAAAAAAAAAATTACTTACACCTACCACTTGACTTGCTTTTATATCTAACATTTTTCCATAATAATTAACAAATTCAACACCAATTGTCAAACAAAACATAAATCTAAGAATAACTCTTACCGTACTTAAACTTTAAATTTCCTCCATTAGGTAAGAAGCATAACATCAGGGTCTCACCACCACGACAACTCTATACATAACACATTCCCAAGCTTCAGCCGTGATAATACTGCCGCCAGTAATAACCAACAACACTCCTTCCAACAAGAAACAAACTTTAACCGTGGTAACTTCCCAAATGACCATAAATCGCCCAACCTGAGACAAAACTTTAACCAAGTTTTCCAAAGGAGTACAACTGGTCCTGTAATACTACAACCTATCCAAGAAAACATAATTCATCATAACAACGGAGATTTCCAGGGTAATCAAGCTTTCCAAGGAACTACTACTCCTATAATACTAAACCGACCTATCATACCCGGCAACGTCCTAGATAATAACTTCCAAAATAACCGAATCTTCCAAGGTATACAAGACAACCTACAGACGGAACAAAATATCTTCGTGAACAGAAATATGTTTGTGCAACAACAAGTTTTAACCAGCACGTTAACAATAGACCGATACGTCACCACAACTGACCTGGTCTTCAACAGCTTGCCAGTCACCTTCACCAACTTCGTCAAACGTACAGTCACCCGCACAACTCGCCAGGTAAAACTTCTCTATTTTTCCTTTCTAAACAAACTCCATATACCTATTCAAACTAATAGACTACTTCCAAGCTAAAGCTTGGCTTCACCTGCATAAAAAACCTAAACACCCGACCAAAAATTCTTTTAATTGCAGATTTTGCCAACCCCTGTTAACGACGTCGTACACTTAACTACAGCCGTAGTAAGTAGCACTTCCACAGTGACGTTCACCCACGTCAACACCATCTTCACCTGCGTCACCCAAACCACAGTAGACCTCCACCCCATCACCCACACCTCCTACAATATCATCCCTACCACCTACACCTCCGTCATCACAAAAAGGTATGCTAATTCTACAAATATTTCCAATAAACTATTTATAATTCTCTATGCTAATCTTTACAAACCGCCCAGTTAAAATAATCATAACTACTTTTTATACTACAGATTACCGATATCTTCAACGATCGTACACACCAACATACTGACAGACACCATCACTGTAACTGATCGACGCTACGTTACAGACTACCAGCATATCTCCGCCAACTACTACTAAACCACTCTACCAGTCCATGTTATTGAATCTTGCTATGTAAAACCAAAATTAATTTATAGGAAATATCAAGTGCATCATATAATAAAATGACTTAACAATTTTACCTTTTTTAATTACATTTCCTATCATTCTGACTTATATACATCATTTTACTATCATCGTTAGATAACTTGTTTACCTACGTATATTCACTACTCCAGTCTCCACCCAGGCTCCCTCTTAAACAGAGAAGCCTTTAACGACTAACATTTCATTTTATCCTTCATTTAAAATGTTACTTCATTTTAAATGAATTATATGCTTTGCCTACTGCCATGACGATCAATATCTATCTGATTAAATATTTCTAATTTCTCTATTCGCAACAGTAATAAAAATCCAGCCTACACATTTTGGAAGGGTAAAAATTCCAAACCAAGATGTCCTAAATAAAGAACTATGACGGCCAGGTATATCTCACTTGCCACACGAGTCTCGATACTTGTGGACACTGAGGCTCAACGTATCAAGTCTTACTCAGATCCTCATGTCTTTAAAAATTTTTCCAGACGATTGCAAATATATAAATTATACCAAAATATTATTGGAACACTAATGGCATGACTTTAAACCTAGTGAGAATCGTTAAAGTGGACCCACCTGCAGCATATATGTAATCTAACACACTATTTCTAGCCCTGGAGTCGCACCTACTCTAGAAAATGGTCGGTAAAGAAATGGCTTATACTAAATAAATCGGTAACAACCATCTAATGATTATCGACAACTGTCTTGATGTAAGCACCAAAAATGTGTACTAACGAAGATATTCCTATAGTATCCCTAAACATGCATTTTCTTTAAGCGATAGAAACAGGGATAACTTAGCAGGGAAAAGATCACACGGTTAGCTATACTTGCTAAGTTCCCAAGAGGAAGATACGAGAATACAAATAGTTCCCTCAGATGAATGGTGAAAATAAGTTTTCGCGAGCTATCCTTATGTGGAAAGTTAAAATCTAAAGCAAATCTGGCCACTAACACACATGTAAATTGACGAAACATAAATGCATTGATTCAACAGGCTATACATGTTTTACTTTTAAATTCCCTCCCAACGGTAGGCAAGGGCTAGAGTTGTGGGCATAACCACAATGCTGATCTTGGTCTCGTCCAGCTGAGCCTCCATGCAGACTATACCCTCAGGCAGGTCTGCCTGGTGAGTTTCACATGGACTTTCGTATTAGCCTGGGCAGGTCTTGACTATTGTACAGTGCCAGCCATGTTCTGAATCTGCTAATAATGCCACCGATTTACTTATATTCGGTGATGTCAATGACGGGTATGTCCTGCATATGATCCTACACTCGCACCTTTGTCTAATAAAGATGCGTGTACCTGCGTGGGTCGTGATTGTGTGCCTAACTACATGCTTGTTCATTTTTGATTCTGGTAATTTCCGGCTTCCGTGAGTTTGCAAAGAAACTTTTAATTTGTGTGTGCACAAGAATCTTCACAGAACGACCGTAACAGTAGTTATAATTAAAGACTGTTATAATATCCAGTTAAACCATCTTTACATTAACATAAGGTTCATACAGTGTACCGACGTTCACAATGTTGACGACTGGGCTGTTCCTTTAGTGACTGGTCTGCTCGACTTGGGCTCGATCCGTGTGTAATGCCAAAATGAAACTCGGGGACGGGCGGCAGGAGGTGACGGTGGCGTGAATGGTGCAACAACAACTTTGGACGAGGTGAAGGTGATGAATGGACGGGACCTGGGCGAGGTGCAGGTGATGAATGGACGGGACCTGGACGAGGTGCAGGTGATAGATGGAGGAGGTGCAGGTGATTGATGGACGAGACCAGTGTGTTGATCGCCTAATAAAGGTGGTGTAAACTGAGGATTTTACACGTCCGTATCTATACTTTTACTAAAGCCAATTGTGTGGCGGATGGCAGGAAGATCAAGATGGGAAGGCACTTCAATTTTGGATATTTTTCCTTTTATCTGTACGTGCGAGTAGAATAATAACTTGCCTTACAATAACCTACAGTAAGACATCAATTTCCCAAGAAAACTTTCATATATTAGATAAACGCTTCATATACTGCCTTAAACATGATTCCTATTCTTTTGTGAAAAGTGTTGGCATTCGGTTGTGTATGGCTGTGGTGGGAGGTAATCCGGTTTCCTGTGGCAGAGCAGACTAGCCAAGCTGTGTGCTACCACAGTTGACAGAGGTCGATGTTACAGCGGTCACACTGTAGCAGAGTGCGCCTACCACAGTCAGTGTGTCACACTTTAGTAGTGTGCACCTACCACAGTCAGTGTGTCACACTTTAGCAGTATGCACTACCACAGTCAGTGGGCCATACTGTAACGGTGTACACCTACCAGTCAGAGGGTTACACTATAGCACTGTGCACCTACCACAGTCCGTGGGTCATACTTTAACAGTGTGCACTACCACAGTCAGGGGATCACACTATGGCAGTATGCACTACCACAGTCAGGGGGTCACACTATAAGCATTATGCACTACCACAGTCAGGGGGTCACACTATAGCAGTATGCACTACCACAGGACACATGGCTGTACAGTATCGTGCCACTGCTAACATTAGCCAGCGCCACCTACTGACGACTCTGGGTCTCTGGGACATGCCTGCTTCGGGAAACAATGTCGCTCCCTCTCTATTATCCTCCAGTTGTCGTGGAACAAGGGAAGCTAGAGATGCCTTTGTGTCGGCTGTGTTTGACGATAGAGACAGAGTTGAAGCTGCCGTACGACATTTTCAACTAGATGCCTGGCAGCAAGCGTTTCCTTGCTGTCAACTGGAAGGTCCGCAGTTTGTAATTGCACTGCCAACTAAGCAAATAATTACTTTGTTGTGGGTACCTGCTGAGAGGTTTTTCTAGGAGTGTGGCTATTTCAGGTAACAATCAGCCTGAAACTTTACAAGATAATACACCAGCACAACACATGCCACATACTGGTTTTGCACTGTCCTACTCCTTAGTGCGAGCCAGGCGTTCATGATTAAAGTTGGCAGCGTCATCGTGTCATGTGTGTTTACTCTTCCCTCACACTCGAGGTTATATATTGACACTGAGCCAGAGGCAGTACAGTATGGGTACAACAACACAACGCTTGTAGCAACAATATTACGGGAGCAGCAAACCAGCTCGTTTTCTCAATGCTGTTGAGCGTCTTGGGTATCATTTGTGAATCATGTCCACAAACACCAGCGGCAGCAATCTCACCTCCACCACACGGGTTTATGTACCCAAACTTCCACCACTTGTGCCAACTGTACTGTCTATCGATTTTCCAGACGGCCTCTTCTGCTGAAATGTTCGTCGTCCTTGAAATTGTAAAACAAAACAAAGAACAAAAGCAGCACAAATGTATAAAGGTGTATAAACATTATGTAAGGCAAGAGATGATAAGCCGATGTATGTACTCAAACCTTCTACCAACAGAACCAAGTACATTAATGTTTCCACAGCTGTAGTATGAAACTATGTACCTAGAGCACTGCCGGAGAGGTTAGAGAATGAGGGACATAAGACGGATGTAGGAAGAGAGAGTTGGGTGGGTAATGAGGTGGACACCTTTAGTGTTAGAGAAAGGACGGGACGGGAGTAGTGGCTATTGTGTAGAAGACCACACAGTGGCAGACTACAGCCACGTCTGGATAACTTTAGTACTCTAGTCTAAACAACGGTAACACCACAAGATATGGTGCCATACAC
Source organism: Panulirus ornatus (assembly GCF_036320965.1). Taxonomy (NCBI): domain Eukaryota; kingdom Metazoa; phylum Arthropoda; class Malacostraca; order Decapoda; family Palinuridae; genus Panulirus; species Panulirus ornatus. The sequence continues at coordinate 965,557 of NC_092249.1, read as the reverse complement.
ACCAACCAACTTCTGACTCCTCCATCTAACCCTTGAATTTTTTTTCACCATCTCCTTGTAGTCTGGATCATGTTTCACAACGTTATGACGAACACAAAGTTACGTGACTATGAATTAACTTAAAAATCTTTGGTACTTCCTACTACAACTCTAGAACTATCCGATTCTGCCAGGTTGTAATATACAACAGATAATGACGTGTTTTGAAAGTTACGTCATCAAATCTTGCGGACGTCCATTCATTGATGAGACTTGCTAGAGAGAGGAAGGCAAGCAGGTTGTTACATCTGTCATTACGGGAGATGCTTTACGAGGTAATGCTTCAAGAATACACTGGTAGAGTCATGAACACTTTATGTTGTAACACAAGTTATCTAGGTGGCATGAGTCGTGCAGTTGGCCAGTGTTAAATACGGTTTCAGTAGCCCAGGTAGCGGACCATAACGTGCACCAGCTGCAGCACTACGTCCACCACCTCCTCCAGTAGGTCATGCTCCAGGGAGCGGTGACCCAATCCCTGGCCCGTGACCACGAACACTGTGTTGTCCACTAGCCCCACCAGTAGCTCCAGCAACGTCCTGCTCACCTGCGACACGGCACACAACCTGGTTACTGCGGTACACACCTACCACCTGTCCCACGTGCTCACCATGGGCCACATAAAGAAGCCACAGTGTGGCTTCAGTGGGGAGGGGGGTCACTCGGGGTCAGATCTAATACACAACTGTACTCGCCACAACTCGCATTAAACTCTTACACAAAGTTCACCTGGACCTTCTGTAGTCCAATAGAGCTCCCCTAGTCTCACTACAACAGCAGCAGAGTTCACCTGAACCTACCACAACACGACCAGAGTTCACTCACCTGGACCAGAAGGGGGGCTGAGAGCGCAGCTACGCCTACAGCAGCTGCCCTCAGAGGCTGGTTAGTTATGTCGGCTCGTTCGATAACGGATCTGAGGTAGGAGACGGTTTCCTGCCAGCGTAGTGGGAACTGCGGCACGCTCTCCCAGTAAGGCTGCATCATGCCCGTGAAGACCCGCGACAGCGCCATCACCAGGTCCAGCCACGTCTGTTCCCCAACACTCACCTGCGGCGACCATCGACAAACACGTCATGTGAAACTTTCGTTACTGACTTTATTACAGTATAGAGTGACCAACACAAAATGTTGTCCTACGTTACTGTATAATTTATATGACGGTTCATCATTTGTATCATATGAAGCAGATACCAGGATGCCCAACAGCCATTCTGACCTGGTGAGGGTAGGTGGTGGTGGTGGCGGGTGTCCAGACGGGTGTGGGTTGGTGCCCGTTGCCACCCTCCCACACCTCACTCTCGCCTGCTGCCTCGGCCGCCGCCTGCCGCTGCCGCTGGTGTGTGGGCACGTCTGCTGGAGTCTCGATAACCTGTACACCCCTGCCACAGCGGAAGACCACATGTAATGACAGGTTATGTTAGCATTACGTCATGTAGCATTGTTTTACGTCAACATATTGAATACTATATGTTCGGCGGCCCAGGCCATGCTGGGTCACCAGCAAAAGTACTACCGGTATAACAAGCCTATACCTGTCTCTCCCATCAACAACTGAGTACAACCAGATACACCTTATAACCACCCACTTCCATCACTACTAATGTCCCAAAAAAACATGTTTATAATTAACAATTGCAGGTCATGATGATGATGAAGATGCATAGGAACGTACAATACTTGTACATAACTATATACCATAGGGTCATCCAGACACTACCATGTTGCTGGGAAAATATTGACTCTGGTAAGATGAAAGCTTAATGATAATCCTAACAGGGCTGTCATCAAGAACCATGCCCGCCCATGATGCTATACCCACGGTAATGTTCATTTAACACTGATTAAGTCAACAATATTTAACAAAACAATGACAACGTAACATAACACTGCTTATATTCGGTCACTGGTTTACTAAATGAAGATCTGATCTGTGGCAACATGAAGGTACTAGGATGTTCGGCAGGAGCAACATAACCCCCGGGGTAGTGTCGAGACGTAGTACCTGAGGGGCAGGGCCAGCACCAGGAGCAGCAGGAGTCGCACCATGATGGTGGGTGCTGATGGCCGCTTCTGCTGCACTGTTCCCTGGCTGCAGGCACTAACCTGATCACTGCTGCTGCCGTCACACGCACCTCTTCACTGCAACAACACAAGACAACTGAACAACGCTAGACCTTTGAAATTGTTATATTAAAGTTATCTGTCCTACGACGCGCGGGCTCACCCCATAGAAACTAAACAGTTTATTTCAACAGTTTATTTCATGCGTCCGATATTCTTATTCTATTAAAATGGCTTGTTTACCTCTTCTCTAACAACTCGCTTGCCCCGTTTCATCTTATGTCCTCTGCATTTAAAACAAGAATGACAAAACATTTTAAACCCATAAAGGTTTTGATCAAATTATCCCTTACCCTTTTCTCTTCTATGGTGGACAAACCTAACCCTGACCTCCACTCAAACTCAGCTCTACTTATGATCTGTTGCTGTCCTCCTCTGATCCTTCCTCACTAGCTCTTTGTGCTCTTAGTAAACTGACCCAAGTGACAGTTTTGGTGGCACCACAGTAAATGCTCGGGCTGTAGGCATCCCCACATGGGAGACCTCACTAGTTCAGCCACCACGTGACTCGGTCTTGAGGAGACTTGGTCATGTGGTACTGGTGTTACTTTCTGATCCAGTGCCCCAGGGCTCGATCCCTGGCCAGGACAGATGATGCACATCCCACCCAGCTGTTCATCCTTCCTCTGGGTGGGATACAACCTGGGTTGGCCTTGCATGACAGGCCCAGTGAACGTGCTACAGGTGGTACTATAAACGAACATAACAGCATAAGGACAAACTCGTACAGAAACACTGCCACACACAAGCAGAGTCAACACCTGAACCACTGTATCAACTTATCAGATGTATGGATAATGTCAAGGTCTTACCCTTCCTGCCACGTCTGAGTTGATACTATAAGGTACGGCGTTACTGTGGCCCGCAGTGTCGGTCCAGCCCCACCACTCTGATATTTCTCGATCTGTGCCAACAGAAGGGGCAGCCAGCGTTGGGGGGTACAGCCCTGAGTACAGGTGTAGATGGCTTCTTGCAGGAGGAGCGACAATACGTGGCGACAAACGTCTTCCTTCCTCCTGAGACAGACGAAGGCGACCGGTCTACTGGTCACTGGCTCACTGGTGGTCGGTCAGGACACCGGCCGCCGCTGCTTCACGACTCACACCATTCCGAACCACCCGCCGGTACAGCCGACTCTCACCACCAATCCAGTAACTCAACACAGAGTCAAATCGAAGGAATATTTTCGCACGTTAACCTACGTGCAATTTCCGACTCCATTTTACGATTGCTCAACCTCAAGAACATAGCCTTTACTGCCCGTCAGACATCTTTATGTAATGATGAGCAATGTGAGATCAGTAATCCCAGAGCGACGTGATCAATTGTGTGACCTTCAAACAAGAATCATGAATCTCGACGACTCGAGACAGAGAAGCAGTCGTCACAAGCTGTAATGAACCGCACGAGTGGTTCGTTCCTCAGTCAAGAAACAGCGTCAGTCACCAGGCTTGGCTCTCGTGGTTCACCTCTTCACTCTCCACGACGCACAACTTCTCGTGACACAGAAGGAATTATGGAGCCCAAAGAGTAATTGTTTTCCACATTAGAATAAAGAATATAGACGTGCAATTATGCATCACATGGACGTAACGTATTCCTCCTCCTCAAATTTCACATGTGTGAGTGGCTGATGGCCAGTTACTGTGTTTGAGGAATACAAATTAATGATAACTTTAAGTCAGATCATTTATCACTTCTCTCTGGGTTGGTGCATAACGACACGCACGTCTACGTACAATATAAAGATATAATATAATCTACATGCACAGAGATGGATGTGGAAGAAGGGTCTCAGCGTCGACACAGACGATCACCTAGTACAAACAAACTGGATTATGAGTCGTATGGACCAAGTGAGATAGGTGCCAGTAAAGCATTATATATCCCCCACATGTCTCAGGATGATCATCATACCTTACATAAGGTTGTTTAAGGTTGCTCTCACGCTGCCACATACTCTGGTAACATCATTCATAACACTCTCATGCCGTCTATAATGAATCATGATGCAGTACATAAACTCATCGAGACACCTCGGGGGAACATTTGGCCTTGATGAAGGCCTCTCCTCTCCGCCGCCCATGGGGGAAGGCCCGGCCTCCGTACTGCCCTTAAGGAAAGGCCCGTCCTCTAAGCTGGCCTTTTGGGGGAAGACGCATTCTCCGTAATGCCATTAGACAAAAATTGTTCCTTTGTAAGACTGCCTGTCATCTTCCGCCTCACCTGAGGAAGTACTGGTGTACTACATGTGGGAGGAGAAGGACTAGCAAGTGTGTGTGTGTGTGTGTGTGTGTGTGTGTGTGTGTGTGGCTACTGAGCGGTTGTTGAGTAGGGGGTAGGTAGGTCTGGTGCCTGGGGCTGCCCTGGGTGAAGGGAGGGCAAGACTAAGGTGTCTGACCACTGGTGTAGTAAGGGTCGTGCCAGGAGGGAAGGAGGCTTCACTCTTGGTGTCAGGAAGGGTGGGGAGAGCACGTGTTTCAACACCACTGTCAGGGTTCTCTCCCCGCAGCCGTCAGCAACAGGTGACATTCACCGCCAGCCAACCTCAGACACGGGAGGCCGCCAGGGACCCGGAAATGTCAGCAGTTTCTCGATGACTTACCATCCCATAAGTGTCAGCCTTGACGAACAAAGGGGAGGGGGAAGTACCTCACCGTGGCAGTATCAGCAACACGTACAGTCTCGTGATTTCAAGCGTCAGCACTAAAAGACGTTCGCGTCAGCAATGTCAGCAACACGTTACCACGGTGTGCACAGTGGGATGGTCAGCAAAACGTGGGATATGATCCTGTGAAGGTCAGCTTAGAGTGGGACGGATTACATGCTGTCAGCCACAGGTAACGAGGATGACTTGGAACGTCAGCATTATATGCCAGTCATCATGACCACTGTTCTCAGCAAGAGGCCGAGATGGAAGGCGATAACTCACTGGAGTCAGCAACAATAGGAAGGGATAACGTCAGAAGTGTCAGCAGCAGATGACTGATCATTCAGACGATGTCAGCAACGGCAGCGGGAATCTCTCTACGTGCGTCAGCAACCGGAGGGAGATCCGACCCCTTAGGCCTGTCAGCATCAGGCGGATGTTTGACCCAGAAGTGTCAGTTATCAGGAGCAGGTCAGCGTCAGCACTCGGACGTCAGAAGAACAGCAAGTCAGTGTTAACAGTGACGTACAGTGCCAACACAGGGGAAAACGTGCGCAACACGAATATATTGATCTTTAATTGCCAACATGTGACTGACAACAGTGACTGGTGACTGACAGCAGTGACTGGTGACCGACAACAGTGACTGGTGACTGACAGGTGAAGGTCAATGCCGGGCATGACGGACGAGGCTCAGCTGAGGGTTGGGTACACCAAAGACCACTGAGTGTGTGGGGAGAGGGGAGACTGAGGTGCGCGGTGAAAGGGGGAGACGTATGTGGGGAGAGGGGAGACTGAGGTGTGAGGGCAGAAGGGAGACTGAAGTGTGTGAGGAGAGGGGAGAATGAGGTGTGATGGGAGAAGGGAAACTGAAGTGTGTGGGGAGAGGGGAGAATGAGGTGTGATGGGAGAAGGGAAACTGAAGTGTGTGGGGAGAAGGAAGAGTGAGGTGTGTGGGGAATGAAGAGGGAGAGGTGTGAGGGGTGAGGAGGAGGAAGCTGCATGGGGAGAAGCAAAAGACGCCGAGTGATGAAGTAATGTGAGGAGCAATCAAAGATCGTGTGGGGAGAAGAGAGATTTGTGGAGGGTAATAAGTGTGGGAAGTGGGAAAAGAGGTCGTATAGGGAGCGAGAGAAAGAGGTCGTGCGGGGAGAGGGGAGAAAGAGGTCGAGCGGTGAGAGGGGAGAACGAGGATCAAGAGAGAGTGTTTTAGAGAAGAACGTCAGAGTAATGTGTGGCGCCTGACGCTGGGTGGGGGAGTGGGCGTGTCCAGGAGCGTGGTGACGACGACGTGTGAGTGGCTGGTGTGGGCGGGGCGGGGCGGGGACTGGCCGAGACCTGGGCTGCAGGCAGGATAGAGGTGGCGGGGAGTAGGGGGAGGCAAGCACCGTCTGTGGTGGAACTGTGGTAGTGGGCGGGGCCGAGGGCGGGGTGCGGTGGGGGGCCAGCACCAGCAGGAGCGTGGCAGTGGACGTCCTGCCTCCCTCACCCGTGGATGGGTCAGTGTGACTCCAGCTTCTCTCTGCTCCTCGTCCTGTGGAACGTGGTGGCCCTCCTGCTACCTCGCCCCAGCTCCCTGCCACCCTGCTGCTGCTCCCCCTGCCCAGCCGCCCTACACCGCTGTCCCTAGTGCCCAGTTCCTGGCCCAGGGGAGCCACTGTCCCCCGGGGGGCCGCGGCGGACCAGCCAGGTGGTGGGTGGCGGGAGGCGTAAGCACACCTGCTAAGGATGGGCGTGCGGGGTCTGCCTCAGGCGTCCACCACCACCAACACCCGCCCATGGGGTGCCCCCCAGCCCGTCTCCCCTCACACCTGAGTCCCCTACACCTGCCCCTAGGTCAGTAACCTCACGTCTCAGTCCTTTCCAGGTACCACTAGGTGAGTCCCATGCTGTCTGAGTACCCTGCAGGTGAGTCCCCTTACAGTTACGTGCCACTAATGATGACCTGAGGTCAGTCCCCTCATGCTCCAGGACCGCCCGGACGCCATCAGGTGACTCCCCTCATACCTAAGCTCCTCCGAGGTGTCCCCTCATGCATGAGTGCCATATATGTACCTCTAGATGAGTGCCTCACACTTGGACGCCCTCCAAGTTAACATAATGAGTGCCTTCTTGCTGGTGTCAGGCCAGTCCTACCATGTATGTATATAAGCGGTACACATGCAACCATGTTATTCCCCTATCATCTGGAGGACCTATATATGTCTCCATGGTCAGCCTCCTTCACACCATCACGTTATCTTAATGTTCTACAACAAAGGACACAACATCTGCTGAAGTAATTAAACATTACGACCGGAATCATCATTTTCGTCCCTCTCTAACAATACTAGTGTTGGCTATGACTAAAGATAAACTGGGAACATCAATCTTAAGCTTATCACAAATTGGTTCTCCAGCACAAGACACTTCATGCTTGCTATGTGCGTTGGTCCATCATGATCCAGGGGACGCCAGTCATGTCTTGCTCCAGGGGACAAGAATTCTTATAGTTAAGCTGAGCAAGAACATAACGCTGTTCTTACCCTCATTAACTATAGTAGATTATGATAGCATGACCTACTTATATCTTACGTCAACCATACCAGGTTATGATAGCATGACGTACATATATCTTACGTCAACCATACCAGGTTATGATAGCATGACCTACATATATCTTACGTCAACCATACCAGGTTATGACAGCATGACCTACATATATCTTACGTTCACTATACCAGGTTATGATAGCATGACCTACATATATCTTACGTTCACTATGACAGGTTATGGCAGCATGACCTACATATATCTTACGTCAACTATAACAGGTTATGATAACATGACGTAGTAACTATATCTTACGTTACATGTTGGATTCAGTCAACTGTTACTACATGTTACAGCCGCCAGTGGCAGGTCGACAGGTTCACATCGAAATCGTAATAGATGCAAACATAGAACTTGGTATGATATTACGTATATCTTGTTTTGGCACGTTACACACACACACACACACACATATATATATATATATATATATATATATATATATATATATATATATATATATATATATATATATATATATATATGGCCCTTGACTAGGGTATGTTTTTGCTCGTGACATGCCGATCCTTATCAAAAAATAATAATGCGGATGTACAGACAAATACGCATAACTGTGTGGAGGGAGCAAGTGCGACATATAGCGGGTGGGTGTGGCCGTCCCGAGAGTGTGGAGATAAGGCGGGCGGGCGGGCGGGCCGGCCCGGGAAGGTCTGGCGTCTGGGAATCTTGGTCCCGCCAGGAAGGTCCTTGATCTGTACAGTACGACCTCTGAGAATGATGACGTTATCACGCCATCATACCCAAGGGTGGTAGCGTCGTGGTCAAGGCCAGGTCAGGTCGGCTCATCTGATGAGTAATCTCATTAATTTTAGGAGTGATCATAATGGTGGCTGGTCAGCCCCGGGTCCACTTGAGACAGAGGAGGGATGATGTACGGGACTGTGAAAATGTTCAACAAACAAGGTTGACAATAAAATGCAGACGAAAAAATCGATTATTCGTACTTCTCAATATAGTCTCTGGTGACCTCATTCTATTTGTCCTTCAAGGGTATGATACTAGTATTACATTCACGATCCAGTCAGACTTCAGCAGCCTCTCTAAGTTCCTTCTCCTCCTCCTCCTGTAAGAGGGCACCACACAAGTGTGGACTTAAAATGTTGAAAAATAAGAGTGACTGTGGACCAGGCCTTGGCTGTACGAAGGGTTCGTTATTAGCGTCCAAATGCACATAAATAATGATGCAATACAGGTTTGGTGAAGCAGCACACAATCATGAAGCAGGAACACATCCCGCAGCAGTTCCTCCTTGACGGCAGCACACAAGTCTCGAATCCGACCCGGCTGATTATCACCCGAGATTGATGTCTTACGACGCAAATATGGCCAGTCGGTAGATCCATCCGACATCCCTGAACATGAAGGGGACAATCTTGCGTTCTGAGCCCGGGAGGTCGGACAAGTCCGCCGTTTGCATGTTCTGAATTCCAACCTGGACTCGGGGTGCCAGTGATGGATCCGGGCTTCATATCCCTGAAACTGGATCGGTGAAAAAGTTGGCTTCATACAGCTCATGGCTTGAGGTAGCCCTCTCATGGCAATCCCGTCCATAATGGATGAGGCGTCTTACTGTTCATGGATGTGACGATGTAACACTTCCACATGATATTCTAACTTCACTACTACTTGTACCAATCATAAGGCGGCGGTCTGCCCATAATCAAGGTCTGGACTCGCGCCTTACCTCATCGTGTCCTCGTGACCAGGAGGCATCCTGAAGATTCTCGCGGCCTCGCTTGACCTCTCTCTGTGGCCCGGCTTGTTAAGTAGTACACCACCAGCATATATTCGTCACACACACACACACACACTCCTGGATGCCCCATGAATGTTGGTGATGAATGCATCAGCAGGACGGGAAGTGAGACACGAGGAAGATGCGTCTAATAATATAACACCAGGCGGGAAGATGTTGAGGATAGCGACGATGGTTTGTGAGAGCAACAGGTATCCCGTGGTACTGGCCACCATACGCTCACAAGTTGTCGTCCTACATAACCAGCAAGACTGAGCCACACACACATAGTGACAGGGAGAAAGAGGAGGGTCGAGGAATATAGTATATGTGGTGTTGAGGTGAGGTTGGGCAGGGCAGCCACTCCCGCCTGTAAGAAAGGCGACACCTCAGAACACCACAACACAGGACCACAACCGGTCCTGGTCTCTCTCTCTCTCTCTCTCTCTCTCTCTCTCTCTCTCTCTCTCTCTCACACACACACACACACACACACACACACACGCGCGCGCGCGCGCGCGCGTACACTGTATCATGCATGAGGTTCTCCCGTTGTTCCACCTTATGTAGGAGCTGCGTGCCATGCAGGACAGGCCGTGGTACCCCCTGGCCAGTAGTGGACAGTATGGAACATCCTGGGTGCACTGTATATTCCCGGATCACCAGAAGACCTTCCATACTTGGTCCTACAAAAGACTTAACGATCAAGCTGCAAGTCCAAGCTGGAGTCCAAGGTCGACTACTCAGATGGACTGACACCTTCCTAACTAAAAACGAACATAAACACATGTAAGGGCGGCCTCCTCACACTGGGCGAGGGTAACAAGTGGGGCTCCTTAAGGCTCACTGTTGGGCCACTATCATTTAGTATTACTTCAGTATATCTAGTGACGGACGGTGTCAAAATTATGAAAGAAGCGCAAAAATAATGGAGAGTGCGATGTAATGCAGAGACCGCAAACAGAGGCAGCAGTGGTCGGACAAATGGCTACTGAAATGTAACCCTTAATAATGGTCTTCAAGATGGGGTATAGAGACGGCAGGTAATTACCATGTCGGTGGTGGGAAGTGACTGGAAAAGTTATACTGCAAAAACAGATGAGGAAGCTGATACCACATCGACCTTGTTACCACAACAACATGAGAAGGATCGTTACCGAGGCAAATTTACTTTCAAGTATATGGACTGTAAGGGGTTTACGAAAATATATCGATATTACAGAATCTATAATACAGTAGATAATTTACCCTCCCCCTCCACAACCACCATGACAATATTACTCCCCTTATACAACCCAATCCATCCATCACAACACCTACCGACACAACGTTAACCCCTGTAATTACAACACTACCTGCCCCTACATCAGCCTCGTAACACTACACCTTCCCCGGCCACGACAACACTAACCCCCACAAAACACCAACTATGAGGTGAGGACAAAATTACTGTCCTCCAGCAGATAACATTATCATGGATCATCAGGTCTCCCGCTTCCTGTATACATACATCATCATCCTAAACCTTCATAACACTCTCCCCCACACGTCACCATCACAACACTCTCCCCCACACGTCACCATCACAACACTCTCCCCTACACGTCACCATCACAAGCCCTCCTTCCTTACCATCATCTCTGCCTCCCCCTGTTGTGTGGAGGTGTACAGATGAGTGTAAGATGTTGACCTAATGAAGGTAGGAATGTAATTAGCATGGTATGAACCTGGAATGAAGGCAGCAATAGTAGTGATATATTCATGAAGTCTTGTGTCTGCTAGTGCTGTAGAGTAACTGTGTTATGAGTCCCTCTGCCACATAATGTAAATTGGATGGTGACCGTGTCTGACATCATTAGTAGGGTGCTCTTCCCTACCCAGATGGGGCTGGTAATGCTGATGATAAACTGTCAGTTCTGACGGATCATATCAGCTCATGCATATACACTGAAGGCGACAACATCTACCGTAATGTATCCATCTCAACTCTACCCACCACCACCCGAGTGACAACATCTTACGATCTTGTAAGGACCCAATGTGACACTTGTTACAGAAGGTACGAACAGCGCCCTCCCGACACATGTCCCCGTACAGGCACTCAGTATCATACTTCATGACCTGGTCCGCCAGGATATAGTCATGGTTAACCATTAACGTTACTGGTACACAAGTTCCTCTGATACAGTAGCAGACGACACCTCGAGGCGACACACACACACACACACACACACACACACCGTTAACGCCATCTATTGATTGAAGGCCAACCTACGAAAGCTCTAATTAGCGATTCGACACGAGAGGCCCTGCGATTCGCCTCCTACTCAGGAATGAACACATCTTTAAGCTGAGCCTCGGCTCACGCAGGGCAGCCATCCTCCTGCCATTCTTCTCCACCATCATACTGTCTCCTCACACTATACTGTGAGAAGTACCACTACCTGTACCTGGGCTACTGTTCCTAATGCTGGTGACCAGTTGGCATTATCACATCCCTGGTAACATTGGTGACCAGTGGGCATTACTACCATACAACCCTGGTAACACAGGTGACTAGTGGGTATTATCACATCCCTGGTAACATTGGTGACCAGTGGGCATTACTACCATACATCCCTGGTAACACAGGTGACTATTGGGCATTATTACATCCCTGGTAACACTGGTGACCAGTGGCCATTATCACATCCCTGGTAACACCAATACTGTCCACCTTCCGGATAGAAACAAAGAATCGTGTGATGTGGTTGCGTGGTGGACATACCTCGTGTGGTTGCAGAGTGTCGGACTACCAACCATAATTCTACAATATGTTTTAAAGGTTGTCTTGCTGGTAGTGTCCCCTTCATTGTAAGTCATGACTGTATGTCCCTCTACACTTCCAGCAGCAGTCATTTGAAGTCATGTTTTCCAAACGTGACTGAGATGAATATGAGTGACGAACTCAATGCCATCTTGTGGGTCGATCGACCCAGGTTAGCCTGGCGTGGCCCACACCATTCCCCTAACTGTGACCCCGCCCTCTACACCCACCACCATGGGCCCCACATACAGCAACAGCATACATGTTCCTACACGTGTTCAGGATTTGTCGGGTGGTGATTGAAACTTAATGATAGCGGCCTTAGAGAGGCTGGTAGTTGACAGTCCTTAAGGCCATCCAACCAACCAACCAATCATCGTCCGCCTGGCGTCTCTCCTCCTCATGCAACAAGGTACACGCAGACTCAACCCGTCTCACGTGGCCACAGCAAAGCATACCTGTATCTCATATGACACTCCGCCTGACCAGCTTGACTCCTGAAGACTGGATGATGTACGTAAGTACGTACATATGGTTCCTTGTGCCGCTGCTGTGTATGAGTCACGTGTACGTACAGTGAGAGCAGGAGACTGATGAGATCCTCACTAGCCTCGTATACCTCACAAAGCGACGGTACGACTTACTATACACAGTACAACACTCCTCATTAACACCGTGTACCTTACACTACACAAGATGACGATATAAACAAACTTTAATTTCTTTCAAGGAAGTTCAGGTTGGCCTCCTATCCAGGAGAGGGTGTTGGGGAGTGTGACCTGGGATAGATAACCGTGAGTCAAGTTCACAGGGCCGCTCCTGCCCGGGTGAGATCACTGAAGCCTGACGGTGGCTGGCTGGTGTGTGTGCGTGTCACCTGCTGCGTCATACACCTTACTATTAACACCAGCAACACATTCCGTAATTTATCACAATTCATTCTCTCTCTCTCTCTCTCTCTCTCTCTCTCTCTCTCTCTCTCTCTCTCTCTCTCTCTCTCTCTCTCTCTTTCTCCCCTCATATAAATATATATATATATATATATATATATATATATATATATATATATATATATATATATATATATATATATATATATATATATATGTATATATATATATATATATATATATATATATATATATATATATATATATATATATATATATATATATATATATATATATATTATCCCTGGGGATAGGGGATTAAGAATACTTCCCACGTATTCCCTGCGTGTCGTAGAAGGCGACTAAAAGGGGAGGGAGCGGGAGGCTGGAAATCCTCCCCTCTCGTTTTTTTTTTTTTTTTTTAATTTTCCAAAAGAAGGAACAGAGAATTGGGCCAGGTGAGGGTATTCCCTCAAAGGCCCAGTCCTCTGTTCTTAATGCTACCTCGCTAACGCGGGAAATGGCGAATAGTTTAAAAGAAAAGAAGAAAATATATATATATATATATATATATATATATATATATATATATATATATATATATATATATATATATATATATATATATATTCATTTATCTACCTTAGCAAGGTAGCGCAAGTAAAATAGACCAAAGAATGGCCCAACCCACCCACATACACATCTATATACATACACGCCCACAAACGCACGTAATACATACCTATACATTTCAACGTATACATACATATACATACACAGACATATACATATACACACATGTACACATTCATACTTGCTGTCTTCATCCATTCCCATCGCCACCTCGCCATACATGAAATGGCACCTCCTTCCCCCCACGCGCGCGCGAGATAGCGCTAGGAAAAGACAACAAAGGCCACATTCGTTCACACTCACTCAGTCTCTAGCTGTCATGTAATAATGCACCGAAACCACAGCTCCCTTTCCACACCCAGGCCCCACAAAACTTTCCATGGTTTGCCCCAAACGCTTCACATGCCCTGGTTCAATCCATTGACAGCACGTCGACCCCGTTAAACCACATCGTTCCAATTCACTCTATTCCTTGCACGCCCTTCATCCTCCTGTATGTTTAGGCCTCGATCGCTCAAAATCTTTTTCACTCCATTCTTCCACCTCCAATTTGGTCACCCACTTCTCGTTCCCTCCATCTCTGACACATATATCCTCTTTTTGTCAATTTTTCCTCACTCACTCTCTCCATGTGACCAAACCATTTCAATACTCCCTCTTCTGCTCTCTCAACCACACTCTTTTTATTACCCCACACATCTCTCTTACCCTTTCATAACTTACTCGATCAAACCACCTTACACTACATATCGTCCTTAAACATCTCATTTCCAACACATCCACCCTTCTCCGCACAACACTATCTATAGCCCAAGCCTCACAATCATGTAACATTGTTGGAACCACTATTCCTTCAAACATACACATTTTTGCTCTTCGAGCTAACGTTCTCGCCTTCCACACATTCTTCAACGCTCCCAGAACCTTCGCCCCCTCCCCTACCCTGTGACTCACTTTCGCTTCCATGGTTCCATCCGCTGCTAAATCCACTCCCAGATATCTAAAGCACTTCACTTCCTCCAGTTTTTCTCCATTCAAATTTACCTCCCAATTGACTTGTCCCTCAACCCTACTGTACCTAAAAACCTTGCTCTTATTCACTTTTACTCTTAACTTTCTTCTTTCATGCACTTTACCAAACTCAGTCACCAGCTTCTGCAGTTTCTCACAAAAATCAGCCACCAGCGCTGTATCATCAGCGAACAACAACTGACTCACTTCCCAAGCCCTCTCACCCACAACAGACTGCATACTTGCCCCTCTCTCCAAACACTTGCATTTACCTCCCTAACAACGCCGCCCATAAACAAATTAAACAACCATGGCGACACCACGCACTCCTGCCGCAAACCGACATTCACTGGGAACCAATCACTTTTCTCTCTTCATACTCGTACACATGCCTTACATCCTCGATGAAAACTTTTCACTGTTTCTAGCAATTTACCTCCCACACCATATACTCTTAATACCTTCCACAGAGCATCTCTAACAACTCTATCATATGCAATCTCCAGATCCATAAATGCAACATACAAATCCATTTGTTTTTCTAAGTATATCTAACATACATTCTTCAAAGCAAACACCTGATCCACACATCCTCTACCACTTCTGAGACCACACTGCTCTTCCCCAATCTGATGCTCTGTACATGCCTTCAACCTCTCAATCAATACCCTCCCATATAATTTACCAGGAATACTCAACAAACTTATACCTCTGTAATCTGAGCACTCACCTTTATCCCCTTTGCCTTTGTACAATGGCACAATGCATGCATTTCGCCAATCCTTAGGTACCTCACCATGAGTCATACATACATTAAATATCCTTACCAACCAGTCAACAACACATTCACCCACTTTTTTAATAAATTCCACTACAATACCATCTAAACCCGCTGCCTTGCCGGCTTTCATCTTCCGCAAAGCTTTTACTACCTCTTCTCTGTTTACCAAATCATTCTCCTTAACCCTCTCACTTCGCACTCCACCTCGACCAAAACACCCTATATCTGCCACTCTATCATCTAACACATTAAACAAAACTTCAAAATACTCACTCCATCTCCTTCTCGCATCACCACTACTTGTCATTACCTCCCCATTTGCCCCCTTCACCGATGTTCCCATTTGTTCTCTTGTCTTACGCACTTTATTTACCTCCTTCCAAAACATCTCTTAATTCTCCCTAAAATTTGATGATACTCTCTCACCCCAACTCTCATTTGCCCTCTTTTTCACTTTTGCACCCTTCTCTTGACCTCCTGCCTCTTTCTTTTATGCATCTCCCAATCATTTGCACTATTACCCTGCAAAACTCGTCCAAATGCCTCTCTCTTCTCTTTCACTAATAATTTTACTTCTTCATCCCACCACTCACTACCCATTCTAATCTGTCCATCTCCCACGCTTCTCATGCCACAAACATCTTTTGCGCAAGCCATCAGTGCTTCCCTAAATACATCCCATTCCTCCCCCACTCCCCTTATGTCCTTTGCTCTCACCTTTTTCCATTCTGCACTCAGTTTCTCCTAGTACTTCCTCACACAAGTCTCCTTCCCAGGCTCACTTACTCTCACCACTCTCTTCACTCCAACATTCTCTCTTCTTTTCTGAAAACCTCTACGTATCTTCAACTTCATCTCCACAAGAAAATGATCAGACATCCATCCAGTTGCACCTCTCAGCACATTAACATCCAAAAGTCTCTCTTTCGCGCGCCTATCAATTAACACGTAATCCAATAATGCTCTCTGGCCATCTCTCCTACTCACATACGTATTATTATGTATATCTCTCTTTTTAAACCAAGTATTCCCAACTACCAGTCCTTTTTCAGCACACAAATCTACAAGCTCTTCACCATTTCCATTTACAACAGTGAACACCCCATGTACACCAATTATTCCCTCAACTGCCACATTACTCACCTTTGCATTCAAATCACCCATCACTATAACCCGGTCTCGTGCATCAAAACTACTAACACACTCATTCAGCTGCTCCCAAAACACTTGCCTCTCATGAACTTTCTTCACATGCCCAGGTGCATAGGCACCAATAATCCACTTTCAGTTTTACCCATATCAATCTAGAGTTTACTTTCTTACACTCTATCACATACTCCCACCACTCCTGTTTCAGGAGTAGTGCTACTCCTTCCCTTGTTCTTGTCCTCTCACCAACCCGTGACTTTACTCCCAAAACATTTCCAAACCACTCTTCCCCTTTACCCTTGAGCTTCGTTTCACTCAGAGCCAAAACATCCAGGTTCGTTTCCTGAAACATACTACCTATCTCTCCTATCATTATTATTATTATTATTATTATTATTATTACTGAATTAACTGTAGCCTAATCATAACAGAAAGTGTACACGTAAAACAATATAATGACCTGGGTGGGTCAGAGGGTTAAATACTCTGGTTTAGACACAAACATATGAAGATTAGAGAGGAGGTGTGTATGTGGTGAGCATATGCAACTTAGGTGAAGAAGGATCTCAATTGGCAGGAGGTGGCTGTGGCGGGGCTGGTGCACTACCTTCTTACCGAACAGTTGGACGAGGAGCAGGTGATGTTGTGTAAGAGAGAGCGAGGATGATGCTATACATCAGTATCTGTGTATGTGTGCTGGTAATGGCTGTCGTGTGCTGCATGGTCAGCACGACCAGGCAGACAGTTCTGTACATGTTCCCAGGTTCAAGTCTCGCTCTATGACCTCCATATTTCCAAGTACGACTTCGCTATAACTGCACCCTTAGTGAACGAATTCGTACTCTGACCTGAAACAGGAATGCATCACTTGTTTGTTTAATAAATATTTATATAATTGAAGCTCGCTCAAGCTAAATCCGTTTTCATTAAGGGTTCGACGTGATTAACTCGACGGGGGACCAATCAAAACAGAAAGTCAAATAACACCCAATATTTCGTGCTCGGCCCCGGGTACGGACACACGGATCGCCGAATGCACACACACACACACACACACACACACACACACACACACACACACACCAGGACAAGATAAAAGTCTCATGTAGTGTGAGTCTGATTACGTTTGTTATTGATCAAACTTCTCGATAACTCTAATAATGCAACGAAGCTAATTGTTTTGTTGGATATTAATTGCTATTACGGACACAAAAGAAAAGCGCCTGGAAATTGGCAAGTGTAATTACGAGAGGTGTTGCCAGCGGCAGGAAACTACAGCCGCTGGTGGATCTCCACCCGCATCAGGTTCCTGCCGCTGGTGGATCCCAGCCGCATTAGGTTCCTGCCGCTGGTGGATCCCAGCCGCAGTAGGTTCCTGCCGCTGGTGGATCCCAGCCGCAGTAGGTTCCTGCCACTGGTGGAGCCCCAGCAGCAGTAGGTTCCTGCCACTGGTGGAGCCCCAGCAGCAGTAGGTTCCTGCCGCTGGTGGAGCCCCAGCAGCAGTAGGTTCCTGCCGCTGGTGGAGCCCTCATCACTCCCCACACAGCAACGATTATCAGTACAGCTGCAGACAAGAGGATGCCAGGTAAAAGCCGGTTCCTCTCACACCACCCAACAAGAGGCGGTCAACATTGGTCATCTTCAATCATCACCTGCACCTCATCCAACTGATCGGGAGGAGGCCACCATATAATCCCTACCGACTGAAATCCCTCCTCCTTTACCTGCAGTTCGGCACCATAACATCATGGTCCGAGTTCGAGGTGACCACATCCCTACATTATCGATAATGTTGGAGTGAAAGCAATCTAACCCCAGACTCGCTCTCCCCTGCTCTTCTGTAGTATCCGTGTTTATACCGAGTGTACACAAAGGAAGGCAAACAACAAGAGACCACCGCGTCCTTTTGTGACTCTTGTGTCAGCAAAAATCAGAAACACAGGAGAAATTCCGGTACACTTTATATCCAGGAAATGCAAAAAAAAAATTAGTCGCGAACGTAACATTAAAGATTTATCAAGTATTTTCTTACAACACACCTGTGGTGTTACTTGCAACTATCTTGACTGATGTAATACCACAAAACTGGATCGGTATTACGAAGAGCCACAATATTTTTCAGTTTACTACTAAGGTCAAGTTTCACTTTGTATCCAATGTACCAGTCAAATAGGATGTCCCTTGAAGGTGCATAATCAGCAAGGAAATCTCCATTCCTAATATCTAACCAAGATTCAATAAACACCAGCAATATAACAACTCTACACAAAATAACTGTAGACATTTACTTATACTACTCTAATACATGACTGAGAATTATAGAGTACATTCCTTATATAGGAATACGAGTGTAGTCCTGTTTGACCACAAGACTGGACGACACTACCACCACAATGTTTGACCACAAGGCTGGACGACACTACCACCACAATGTTTGACCACAAGGCTGGACGACACTACCACCACAATGTTTGACCACAAGACTGGACGACACTACCACCACAATGTTTGACCACAAGGCTGGACGACACTACCACCACAATGTTTGACCACAAGGCTGGACGACACTACCACCACAATGAGCAGCACTACAAGGCTTCTGGCCGTCCTCTGCTCAGTAGTGGCTGGTCCGGAGCTACGTATGGTCAGCTCGTGTGTCACAAGTGCACCATCTGAACTAAGGTTTAGTCGTCAATTATCAATAATAAGCACCTTACAGAAGGCGTCACAATGGCCATCCTGCCAACCCAACGCTTCACACATTAACGTATTGTTAGCTATGTTCAGAAATCCATGAATGACTTGCCGATATTGCTGCACACACACACACACACACACACACACACACACACACACACACACACGGGGTTAGGGCCAGCGCCGGGCAACCCTGATTATCGATTACTATACTAAACGAGGATGATTATATTGATACCCCCCCCCCCCCCACACACACACACACACTACATACTTCCGTCATCAGGTACGTCCGTCAGCAGAGCGGAGTGGTCTGGTCTGGTCTAGTCTGGTCTAGTTTGGTCTGGTCTGGTCTGGTCTGGTCGCCTCAATGACCAAATATGTGACACGCGTAGTAAATAGCAAAACACACGGATAACGTATATTATCTAATTCGTCAATCAAAACTTTCTATTGTGATGTTTTGTTGTAAGATACATGACGTAGGTTGTTGACATGAGCCGTAAGAAGCTCGGAGTAGTGATCACGTGTGCGGCCACCACAAGGATGACACAACACAATACATTACTCCGGTACGGTACAAAATATTTCCCAACTACAGTACAAGTGACATTCGCAGGGTACACAAAAGGACAAGGTAGTATATATTTTCCAATGTAAATCAGCTTATCTAAAGATAAGATATACAACAGCCCAGAGGCAAACATTACCAACACCCACAGCAACAGCCTTATTGTAAAGTCATGAGAGTGTTTCCTGTGGGGGGGGGGGACACTATGACCAAACCCCAACAGTGGTGTACTCCTGCTCTGAGGTAACTCCCTCTTTGTATTGTACGGAGAGGGAGTTGTACACCTGCGGGGCACTACCTCCAAAACTCCCTCTAGTATGAGACAAATCTCGTCTTCATGTATGGTGTCTACATCAACCATGTTTTACCTAAGAGTCGCAACGTCACGTCCGAGGGTCGTAAGGTCTTGTCCGAGGGTCGTATCGTTGTGTCCGAGGGTCATATCGTCATGTTCAAGGGTCGTAAGGTCCTGTCCGAGGGTTGTAAGGTCCTGTCCGAGGGTCGTAAGGTCTAGTCCGAGGGTCGTATTCAAGGGATTCATCCATTCGGCGTCATAATTGACGGTGCAGTAGGGAACCTGGTGCTGGAGTGACACTATAAGGTGAGGTGCGGACGACCTACGTCAGGTTGTTGTGTGAACTAATCTGCGTAATGGAGTGGCAGTGGTGATTGTCTTTTCCCACGTCTACACTACTTACTTCCCTCGTGTCTGCCCAACTTGTCACACAATGCTGACCTGCGTGCAAACTTGACGGAAGCAAAGTTGACTTGTAAATGTTGTGGCCAGAGTTACGTACCTGAGTCTTGCCTAGTGGGATGGTTTCCACCTTACCGCTGGTAACTCCAGTGTCCCTCATACGGCACATGTACCATTTGACCATGAACTATTGTGGTACGTGATTCTGCCTACATGACAAGAGAAAGTATGAACATCCCTACACACACACACACACACACACACACACACACACACACACAGGAAGGCAACAGAGACGGTCAAAGAATTATGAAAACACAGTTACAAAGGGAAAGTATAGGCTTTAAACTTACCCACCTTGGTAGACAAAGAAGCGAAGGGTGACCTAATCACAAACTTTTACATTTTCAAAACAGACTGACAGCGTGGACGGTGAATAATCTTGCGAAAACCGTGAGGATATGACACCAAACACGACATTACCTTGTAAAAGGAAATGTAAAAAAGCACTTTAATAGTATAACAGTGATGGGCACATGGAACAGTCACTGAGGACATGGCTAATCCAGATAACATACATAAATGTACCAGGTTGTTTGATACTAGAAAACAATCAAGAGATGGGGCCCAACGAGTGTGACTCGCTTCCTGTACACTACATGTTCCAGGGATATATATATATATATATATATATATATATATATATATATATATATATATATATATATATATATATATATATATATATATATTCCCTGGGGATAGGGGAGAAAGAATACTTCCCACGTATTCCCTGCGTGTCGTAGAAGGCAACTAAAAGGGGAGGGAGCGGGGGGCTGGAAATCCTCCCCTCTCGTTTTTTTTTAATTTTCCAAAAGAAGGAACAGAGAATTGGGCCAGGTGAGGGTATTCCCTCAAAGGCCCAGTCCTCTGTTCTTAACGCTACCTCGCTAATGCGGGAAATGGCGAATAGTTTGAAAGAAAGAAAAAGAATATATATATATATATATATATATATATATATATATATATATATATATATATATATATATATATATATATATATATATATATATATATGTATGTATGTATGTATTACAAAACATCCAGAACCGTCAATAAACCTGGACCATAGCTCAGTACACGGTACAATTATCCTGTGTGTCTGTACTTGGCCTCGCCTCTTCAGCCAACCTCCAACAAACCACCTCAAGAGACACCTCTCCCTCCAGTGATGTATAATTACCTACAATTAAGTAATTACAGTCCTACAGAAAAAAAAAAACTTTTTCTCACCGATCTCTTAAAGGAAATGGCGAGGAAAGTCGATCCCAATTATGGCTAGACCAACTGTGTCTGATTGGGGCCACAGTTCTAATTACGGCCAAGATTCACTGTGGCCATGATTTTGGGTGTATCACGGCCGCACTCGCATATGACAACTGCTGTGACTGTGGCCACACCAGTCTTTAATGACTACACCAGTCCTTTACGGCAACACCTGTTCCGTTAACACACTTAGCCTTTTTGTCACATCTGTTGCTGTGGCCATAGCCAGACGGTGGTCGGTTCTGTGAGGAAATTTCGACGTCATTATCGTCCACATGAGACTGTCTGCTTACCAACCTTGACTGCGGCATATTATCGAACAACATGCAGCAAGCAACATTTACCTGCTGGAGGTGTGAGGAGATGACAACACTTACCTGCTGGAGGTGTGAGGAGGTGACGCGCTACCATCCTGAAGTGTTACCAAGTCTGTGATGTAGTGTTCTACCACCAGTATTACCAAGGAAGAGATTCTGATGGGCGCCGTACCCTTATCCGGCTGTTGTAACTCTGAAAACATGTACATAACATGTACTTACTGGTGTTGGACAGGTCAAGGTCAACGTATACATAATATGTGAGAGAGAGAGAGAGAGAGAGAGAGAGAGAGAGAGAGAGAGAGAGAGAGAGAGAGAGAGAGAGAGAGAGAGAGAGAGAGAGAGGTAAGACAGTATGGTGTTGGGATATAAATCAAGCTTTCTATTGGTTATCATATTTTTGTCAGGCCAGACGAGCAGTCATAACCATCATGTGAAAGTCCAGGCTCTGCTAAATGGGCTCACCAATTCCAAAAGTGAGATGATGAAAGAAATTTCGAAATATTACAAAACATTTTGAATGAAACAAAAGAGAATGAAGGCAAGTCTATGTCAACCTCATAAAGTTTTAGGAACTAATGAAGTCAGGTACCTTATTGTGAGGGACAAGGGAGGTGGGGGCTCGGTCATAACTGTCTCTGGGGGAGTGACAGGCTGTGGATCAGGACCATCTCTGGAGGAGGGACAGGGTCTAGGTCATGACCATCTCTGGGGGTGGGGACGGAGCGTGTATCACAACCATCTCTGAAGGAGGGGACAGGGTCTGGGTTAAGACCATCTCCGGGGGGAGGGGACAGAGTCTGGGTTATGACCACATCCGGGGAAGGAGAGGAACAATACATCCCAGGAGGAGAGGACAAGTGTGCAGGTGATCAGGGCCGGCGCGACGGCCACCAGACGTAAACAATGGCTACGAAGATGAGAGTGCAGGTGGGTGTGAGGGAGGCCCACGCTGCTGGTGACACGAGGAGCTGGAAACCATCTGTCCACCAGCACAAGTCTATCATCACACACACACACACACACACACACACACACACACACACACGTTACAGTATACACTCGTGTTATCAATATTACCTCCTGAACATAGGAAAAAAAAAGTCACGTCACGGGTGACAAGAAGACATGGTTGAAGAGCAATGATCATTGAGGAAATAATGGGTCATAAGGAAGATCAACCCCAGATATGTGAGCAGTAATACATACGGGGTAGAAGGAGACCCCTGCCGATATACACGAGCAACTCACAAGAAGGATAATTGTACAACACATCTTCCATCAGGAAGCAGATGTTGTAGTGTTGTGAGGTTAAGAAGGTTATACTTAACATAACTACGAGGATGAATGACTGTGCAGATTTCTATTAGTTAATCACTTGTTCCTTCTTCTAAAATGGAAATGCAAAAAGAGAAGGGTCCCCCACCCCAACTCCCATTCCTTTTAGTCGCCTTCTGACAGACGCAGGGAATCCGGAGGTAGACGTCTTCCCCTCTTGTGGTGCCGGTGCATTACACACGACAGCTAGAGAATGGATGTCAGGCGAAGCGGCCTTTCTTCGTCTGTTACTGACGCTATCTCGTTAACGCTGGAAACGGCGGTCAAGTATTAAAGAACAGAAACCAAAATGTTATATTTAGCAAGATATATGCTGGTTCTGTGTGGGCAGGAGCAGATACAGGTGAGGCTGCCAGTACGGTTGAAAATCATAAACACAATATTGTACGTGATGTGAGGCAAGACCCAGGTAGTGGTACGTGGAGATAATGGCCACTAGAAGGAGGAAAGCACGTTTGTATATAGTGGTACAGACTGATTTCTTCAGTCTAGGGAGGTATACAGCCAGTCCAGTCTGCCCCCACTGTGTAGGACATACTACTACAGCCAGTCTAGTCTACCACAGTGTGTATGATACTAAGGTAAGTATAATATTGGTATGGATATATACAGTATATCTCTCCCTGAGGTACGTGTACAACATACAATTTCCAGAATAAACAATATTTGAACACCCATGTCCTCTTGTACTATATTGTCTGATGTAGTAAACTCATGATAAGGAGATACGCTTCCTCTCACAGTATGTGACATCAGTACATTTTTCCTGTAGGTATGTAGTATGTCTCATAAGGTCATATACCATATTTACACTGTATGCGTCTGCCAGAGGAATTCAGTGTGCTACCATGTGTGTGTCCTGGTGCAGGATGAATGAGTCCTGGTGCCGGGTGTATGAGTGTCCTGATGCCAGATGTATAAGTGTCCTGGTGCCGGGTGTATGAGTGTCCTGGTGCAGGATGAATGAGTCCTGGTGCCGGGTGTATGAGTGTCCTGATGCCAGATGTATAAGTGTCCTGGTGCCGGGTGTATGAGTGTCCTGGTGCAGGATGAATGAGTCCTGGTGCCGGGTGTATGAGTGTCCTGATGCCAGATGTATAAGTGTCCTGGTGCCGGGTGTATGAGTGTCCTGGTGCAGGATGAATGAGTCCTGGTGCCGGGTGTATGAGTGTCCTGATGCCAGATGTATAAGTGTCCTGGTGCCAGGTGTATGAGTGTCCTGGTGCCGATTGTAAGACTGCCTTAATGCCATGTGTATGAGTGTCCTGGTGCCGGGTGTATGAGTGTCCTGGTGCAGGATGAATGAGTCCTGGTGCCGGGTGTATGAGTGTCCTGGTGCAGGATGAATGAGTCCTGGTGCCGGGTGTATGAGTGTCCTGGTGCAGGATGAATGAGTCCTGGTGCCGGGTGTATGAGTGTCCTGATGCCAGATGTATAAGTGTCCTGGTGCCGGGTGTATGAGTGTCCTGGTGCAGGATGAATGAGTCCTGGTGCCGGGTGTATGAGTGTCCTGATGCCAGATGTATAAGTGTCCTGGTGCCGGGTGTATGAGTGTCCTGATGCCGGGGGTATGAGTGTCCTGATGCCGGGTGTATGAGTGTCCTGATGCCGGGGGTATGAGTGTCCTGATGCCGGGTGTATGAGTGTCCTGGTGCCGGGTGTATGAGTGTCCTGATGCCGGGTGTATGAGTGTCCTGATGCCGGGTGTATGAGTGTCCTGGTGCCGGGTGTATGAGTGTCCTGATGCCAGATGTATAAGTGTCCTGGTGCCGGGTGTATGAGTGTCCTGATGCCGGGGGTATGAGTGTCCTGATGCCGGGTGTATGAGTGTCCTGATGCCAGATGTATAAGTGTCCTGATGCCGGGTGTATGAGTGTCCTGATGCCGGGGGTATGAGTGTCCTGATGCCGGGTGTATGAGTGTCCTGATGCCAGATGTATAAGTGTCCTGATGCCGGAGGTATGAGTGTCCTGGTGCCGGGTGTATGAGTGTCCTGGTGCCGGGGGTATGAGTGTCCTGATGCCGGGGGTATGAGTGTCCTGATGCCGGGTGTATGAGTGTCCTGGTGCCGGGTGTATGAGTGTCCTGATGCCAGATGTATAAGTGTCCTGGTGCCGGGTGTATGAGTGTCCTGATGCCGGGTGTATGAGTGTCCTGATGCCAGATGTATAAGTGTCCTGATGCCGGGTGTATGAGTGTCCTGATGCCGGGTGTATGAGTGTCCTGGTGCCGGGTGTATGAGTGTCCTGGTGCCGGGTGTATGAGTGTCCTGATGCCAGATGTATAAGTGTCCTGGTGCCGGGTGTATGAGTGTCCTGGTGCCGGGTGTATGAGTGTCCTGGTGCCGGGGGTATGAGTGTCCTGATGCCGGGTGTATGAGTGTCCTGATGCCGGGGGTATGAGTGTCCTGATGCCGGGGGTATGAGTGTCCTGATGCCAGATGTATAAGTGTCCTGGTGCCGGGTGTATGAGTGTCCTGATGCCGGGTGTATGAGTGTCCTGATGCCGGGGGTATGAGTGTCCTGATGCCGGGGGTATGAGTGTCCTGATGCCGGGTGTATGAGTGTCCTGATGCCGGGTGTATGAGTGTCCTGATGCCGGGTGTATGAGTGTCCTGGTGCCGGGTGTATGAGTGTCCTGATGCCGGGGGTATGAGTGTCCTGGTGCCGGGTGTATGAGTGTCCTGATGCCGGGTGTATGAGTGTCCTGGTGCCGGGTGTATGAGTGTCCTGATGCCGGGTGTATGAGTGTCCTGGTGCCGGGTGTATGAGTGTCCTGATGCCGGGTGTATGAGTGTCCTGATGCCGGGTGTATGAGTGTCCTGATGCCGGGTGTATGAGTGTCCTGATGCCGGGGGTATGAGTGTCCTGATGCCGGGTGTATGAGTGTCCTGATGCCGGGTGTATGAGTGTCCTGATGCCGGGGGTATGAGTGTCCTGATGCCGGGTGTATGAGTGTCCTGATGCCGGGTGTATGAGTGTCCTGATGCCGGGTGTATGAGTGTCCTGATGCCGGGTGTATGAGTGTCCTGGTGCCGGGTGTATGAGTGTCCTGGTGCCGGGTGTATGAGTGTCCTGATGCCGGGGGTATGAGTGTCCCGGTGCCGGGTGTATGAGTGTCCTGGTGCCGGGTGTATGAGTGTCCTGATGCCGGGTGTATGAGTGTCCTGGTGCCGGGTGTATAAGTGTCCTGGTGCCGGGTGTATGAGTATCCTGGTGCCGGGTGTATGAGTGTCCTGGTGCCGGGTGTATGAGTATCCTGGTGCCGGGTGTATGAGTGTCCTGGTGCCGGGTGTATGAGTGTCCTGGTGCCGGGTGTATGAGTGTCCTGGTGCCGGGTGTATGAGTGTCCTGGTGCCGGGTGTATGAGTGTCCTGATGCCGGGGGTATGAGTGTCCTGATGCCGGGTGTATGAGTGTCCTGGTGCCGGGTGTATGAGTGTCCTGGTGCCGGGTGTATGAGTGTCCTGATGCCGGGTGTATGAGTGTCCTGATGCCGGGTGTATGAGTGTCCTGGTGCCGGGTGTATGAGTGTCCTGGTGCCGGGTGTATGAGTGTCCTGATGCCGGGTGTATGAGTGTCCTGATGCCGGGTGTATGAGTGTCCTGATGCCGGGGGTATGAGTGTCCTGGTGCCGGGTGTATGAGTGTCCTCTTACCGGGTGTATGAGTGTCCTGATGCCGGGTGTATGAGTGTCCTGGTGCCGGGTGTATGAGTGTCCTGATGCCGGGTGTATGAGTGTCCTGGTGCCGGGTGTATGAGTGTCCTGGTGCCGGGTGTATGAGTGTCCTGGTGCCGGGTGTATGAGTGTCCTGATGCCGGGGGTATGAGTGTCCTGATGCCGGGTGTATGAGTGTCCTGATGCCGGGTGTATGAGTGTCCTCTTGCCGGGTGTATGAGTGTCCAGGTGCCGGAGGTATGAGTGTCCTGCAGTAAGATGTATGCGTGTCCCGGGTCAGGACGCATCCTGTACAGTAATCCCACCGGCCGCTGGTGCAGGAGGGCGTGTGCGCCAGGCAGTCAGCACGGGACACAGGTTAACGTGAGGCGGCCGGGCCCTCCAACCCACCTTGTGCTAGGCCGAGTCGGCCGCTCCAGCCGGCGCTGCTCACATCACCACCACGATGGCGGGCGGGGACACCAAGAAGACTATAGTGCCGTGTGGCAGGACTGATGCCCAGACCAGGGAAGGTGCGGCCCTGGCCGGGCAGGGCGAGGACCGGGAGACCTGGGGCAAGAAGGTCGACTTCCTGCTCTCTGTGATCGGCTTCGCCGTCGACCTGGCCAACGTGTGGAGGTTCCCGTACCTCTGCTACAAGAATGGTGGAGGTAAGTTGACCAACATCCTCGTGTGCATCATTATATTCATAACCTGAGAACAACTACATGATAACATGATCACTGGTTATAACAACATTAAGTGGATGACACGCCATCTTCTCCAGATGACAACTCGTTTTCCGTTTATTTCCAGACCAAACCACCTCTCTCTGTTTAGTGCATATTACATTCTCTATCTAATATATAATATCATTCTTGCCTATGTACAGAAAGTATTCTTCTGGAGTGATATGTTCTTTTGTTATAAATAATGACACCAAATTTTGTCTTCTGTTAAAAGCAAATATTGTTTTTTCCCCAGTGAACGCCTATTCCTTATTCTCTGTTGACTGCTACGGGCAGTCTTTTAGTTTTATGTAACATGTGAGGGTAGACTTTACTATGCCAGGCAACACCTAATATTCCTCAAGTGGGAAGGCCACCTCCTTCCTCCCGCCAACACACACAGTTAGATTCTTTTTCCAGTGTGTTTGTCTGTTTGTCCATTTTCCAGTTACGAGGTCACGGCTACACAGGACATGACGCATGCCTGACATTCAGCGTCGTAACAAAGGCATACATCATGTTGTCACGGCAGTCACGAACCAGAGACATGACAAAGTGAACATTAAACAGTCAGACACAAGGAACGAAACGTTAAGCATTACTGAGATGATGAGTCCCAATCTCGTCCTTTGACACGTTAGAAATGAAAGCAGCAGATCCAGGATGATAATTTGCACTTAAGATGTTTACAAGCGGCAGTTTAATTGGGAATAAGGCACTTACTTCCCTCTTTAACCTGGTAATCTCATTACGTGCACGATGAGTGAAGTGAGGGAGATGGTGGAAGGGGCACCCAGGACGGGGCAGGAAGTACTGGGGACCGACACTTCGGGCAGATGTGCTACGCTACGGTCAACAGACGGGAGCTGTGGTCCCAGTCTACAGCAACGGGTGTGTGTGTGTGTGTGGTGGTCCACAAGGATAAGGAAAGGAGGATATAAGTCACCGGGAACCAGAAAGAGAGTGTCTCCACATGAAACTAACAGAACTTATGGCGATGTGAGACTCAATGTGAGGGCTGGACAGACCGAGCAGGGGAATGTGGGTGTCTGCAGGATAAGTGTAGGAACTTGGGGTCCTACAGGACTAGTGACGAATGTGGGGTTGTTCAGGACTAGTGACGAGTTGGGGTTGTTCAGGATGGGTGAGGGGTGCTGTTCTCTAGTGTATAATAATACACGTCCTTTACAGCCTGATGATGACATTTGATTCAGTACATCAGTGATTCTGTCTGTCTCTCTTCTCTCTTCAATCATCTCATTTCTTTCATGACAAACTTCCGTCGTGATAATTCTCTCCATTCATTTCCTTCCGTCCTCTATTTAGCCCAATTTTCTTTCATGTATCCCGGCTATCTTCTTGGTTTATCATAGATGCTCCTCCCGGATAGAGGGGAGTGTGGCGTCTGGAAGGTCCCTCGATATCTTCCTCCGGTACTGTACATCCCATGTATTTGTGAAGTTTGTTGTTACACGTAATAACATATTGCAGTGTGGCAGGTGCTTGGGTCACCTTCCCTCCGCTCATGATCGTGTACCGCAGTAGAACAGTCTCTGTGTTCCATGACGCCACTCACCTGCTCTCTGGCCACACTCTTGACTCCGTAGGTCCTCCCTCCTGGTGCTCAGTGACGTTCAGGATGGCAGAGTTGGCGCCTTAACCACCACGATTCGATCCTTGAGTACAGTGACCGTAAACAAGTCCTCATCAGATCCCAGCAACTTGGGAGTTGGTCATGGGACAGTGAACACGTAGTAAAGTTCCTATGGCAGTGTAGAGTAGTGAGGCCCCGGTCACCATACTGGCAGCAGACGACCCCAGGGACGTCCTCGCCCCTGGGGTCATCACGCTCACCCAACACAATCTCTGCCACCAACCTGACCCTTCCGCCACAAAGATCTTGTTCCCTGAGTCTCTCAACCTCTCCTCTCGACCCCACCACCTCTCTGCTTCATGATTATCCTTCCTGCTAACCCAGGTGGTCAGTTTCTAGTTATGCTACACTGACCTAAGCCACTCTATAAAGACCCAGGTCGTCTTCTGGTTACATTTGGTATGTTACACAGACCCAGACTATGCTGACCTGGTTTTCTATGTCGAGAGCCAGACTACGCTGACATGGTCTCCTGTAATGATGCGGTTCTTTTACCTGTTTAGGCACCACTATTGCTGGACAGGGTCGCTCTAAACTGACAGTAACAAAATTGGGTCTCGGACTGGCCACCACCTCGCCCTCTTCACCACACCCACTTACCCAGAACTGACTCCACGTAACAACACTCCAGGAAGTATAACAGACCTAGAATTACCCTGTTAATGGGGCAAATCATTGGCCATTATTGCCGGTAATTATCTGAAGGATTATTGCTGCCATTAGTGTCTGGTGATGGTGTGTGTGTGTGTGTGTGTGTGTGTGTGTCTGTATAATTGTGGCTGTGCTTGTTGTGTGGGTAACGAAGTAGTCTGGAAGCTGGAGAGGTTGTTACCACACACTCTCCATAATTCCTTTCCTCCAACACGTTGCCACAAGCTCCCAGCATCTCCCTCTACCTACATCATCTAGTTACAAGGTCCTCCAGCCTAGCCAGTGCTGTTGTCTTGCTCTGGTGTCACACGTCCTGGGTTGTGAGTACATCATGTGTGAGGAAGGCCCTCAGACTATCCCCGAGGTACTCTCGACGGTCACCTGCCTGGTGCAGGACCTGGTGGTGTGTTACAGGCGGACCGCAGAATCTGTCTCACTCCTGATGGGACGCACTAGGCGTCAAGATTCCTCCATCCCCCGCCAGGAGTAATGACAGTGCTAAGCATCAAAGGCTGCGACTATTAAAATCCAGCTCTCAGTTGCCCCTTGTGTCCTCCTGCCTCCCCCTTCATTACTTAGGAGGCAGGAGTCAGCCGACGACCGCTCTTACGGAAACAAAAGGCCGAGGACAATCTCCCTCACCCCGACCCATGATCCCTCACTGACCCGTCTCATGGCTCGGCTTCACCATACAGCAACTATGCATCTTCCCTCATTCCTTCACCTTGTGTCACATCTTCCCTCGTTCCTCCATCATGTGTCTCATATCTTCCCTCGTTCCTCCATCATGTGTCTCATATCTTCCTCATTCCTTCACCGAGTGTCTCACGTGTTCTGAGGTACAGCCAGAGTCACTAGTACCAGTACCTGTCCAGGTATGAGGTAAAACATTTACTAGCACATCATGCTTTATAACCTTGTAACTCCTGCTGCAGAACCCTTCCCCAGCCTCTCCCTCCTCCCCAGGCCAGAGGCACCCAGGCCGCCCCCCCGGGCCACACTTACAAGGACCAGCTACTACAAAGAGAACGAACGCTTCACAAGCTGGGAGTAAAAGGATCTAAGAGCAAGCCTCTGCCCCGGTTGGTGATTGTGTGCGTTTGTAGATCTCTCTCTCTCTCTCTCTCTCTCTCTCTCTCTCTCTCTCTCTCTCTGTTTTTGTTACAGTCTGGTTATTTCCTTGTCTATATATGACTTTGTTCGTCTGTTCGTATGTGAGTGTGCCCGTTGGTGTATGTATGTGTGTCTATGTGCGAGTTTGTCCGAGTGTGTTTCCAGTTACAATGACTGTGTTTGTATTTAAGGGTGTGTGTGTGTGTGTGTCTGTGTGTGTGTGTGTGAACCAGGGTCACACACGTCACAGAAGGGTGAGGCTGGTTGGTTGGCCTAATGAAACACGTCTAAAATGACTCGACCAGGGATGGAACTGACACACACAGACACACACACACGTGCGCGGTACGGTATGATACGATACGGTACACCTGGATACACAAGAGCACTTAATAAGGGTACCTTGGTAGTAGGACCAGCAGCGATGGATACCAGTACTACCGTAACCAACTCCTGCCATTCCTGCCCACAGCAGCACATCTCCCCGCCTGGCAACATGACACTACACAACTGGACGGATCAACACACATAAACTTGGTACGGCCAAGTTCTCCTGCATCATCACGGTCCAAGTGGTCAAGCTGCGTATACATATATATATATATATATATATATATATATATATATATATATATATATATATATATATATTGCGTGTGTGGACGTGTATGTGTATGGGGGTGGGTTGGACCATTTCTTTCGTCTATTTCCTTGCGCTACCTCGCAAACGCGGGAGACAGCGACAAAGCAAAATAAATAAATATATCAATATATATATATATATATATATATATATATATATATATATATATATATATATATATATATATATATATATATGCCTCCTGTGGCCTCAAAGCCCCTTCCATTACCCCCTCACTCTGCACTCCCTCTCGAGGAAAGGTTGCTCAAATCTGACCAGATAAAAGACGCAGCGGAAAATGACCATTTTATCAGCCAGGGTTCGAATCTTTCGCTCTCCTGCCTGGCTCCCTGTCTCCGACCTGAACATTTGCTTCCTTCTCATACACGTCCTCGAGTTGTTTAGTCACGTCCACCTACCATGTTTGTGGTCACTAACATCTGATACATTTCTGGCTGACTGGTGGAGGGTGGGCTCCTTTACCTGCAGTGCTGGTGATGTTGGCGGGTGACCTCCTTAACCTGGAGTGTTGGTGATGTTGAAGGGTGAGCTCTTCACTCTGGAGTGTTGGTGATGCACTATAAGACCCGCCCCTCTTCCAGCGATAGGGGCGTGGTCTACGGATGACAGAGGGAAGGGGAGAGGGAAGGGGAGGTGAGTGAGTGTTGGGTGAGGGGGGTTTCAATGGTGGTCGACCGCGTACATCATACTGTCAGGGTGACGTGTGTCGTGCATGAGGAACATGATCCTCCTCACAGTGTAAGGCATCTTCCTCGCTTGTGCGCAGGTGTAGCCGGCTTGACGTACTTAACGAGTGATCATGCCTGGTACACAGTCACA
This sequence comes from Panulirus ornatus, assembly GCF_036320965.1. Taxonomy (NCBI): domain Eukaryota; kingdom Metazoa; phylum Arthropoda; class Malacostraca; order Decapoda; family Palinuridae; genus Panulirus; species Panulirus ornatus. The sequence continues at coordinate 932,892 of NC_092249.1, read as the reverse complement.
CCCCTGCTGGGCTGTACTTACTACTGCTGCTGCTCACGTCTTGCTGTCAATGACTGGCTGGCAAGTGGTGAGTGACCCCTGGCGTGGCACATTATCCCTGGCTGCCGAACCAGGAAGGCCATCCACCTTCACGCCACCCGTACCCTCTACGTATAAACTCTCATGGACACGCTGTCAGTGGTGCAGTATGGTGGGTAGAGAGGAAGCTGGCCCAAGCTGTCGCAGCCTTAAATATGACCCGTTTGTGGCACACGGGAAGGACAGATGACGGTAGACCTGGTGACCCAGGGTCAGGACGTCTAATGTAAGACAGTAACTGTATAATGCTGTCAGCTTTCGATGTATGGCAGAAACAGAGGAGTTAAGTGGAAAATATGTTAAGAGGTCTACCTCTCTACCTGGGTATGAGGAGGTCTACCTCTCTACCTCACCACCTGAGGTATGAGAAGGGCTGCCTCTCTACCTCACTACCTCCTAAGATACGAGGAGGGCTGCCCTACCTCATCTCAGCCTCATGTGTTTATGTTTTGTATTATCTAATGTGAGGGTAACTCTGGCTGGCCTGTGTTGTGTTGCAAGGCAGGGGTCCACCACCACACATTGTACCCTCATCAGGGTCACTACCGCCCTATCGTAAGGGAATCATCTTACTTGCTTCTCACTTTGCTTCTCTCGTGTCTTCTGCTCTCCTGTGTTCGTGTTTCTGAACCAGTGTTGGTTTGTTTTCACAAGTAAACATTTTATTATTCAGTCGTTCGTGTGTGTGTGTGTGTGTGTGTGTGTGTGTGTATCATCTATATCCACTGAACTTTTACGCAAGTGGAGTCCCACCTCTTGAACCTTCTGTACTGTCATGCTTCATCTTAAACTTTTGTAAACTGTCCGTATGTACGGTCACCTCATGTACGTATGTACAATCACCTCGTGTACGAATGTACGTACTCACCTCATGTACGAATGTACGTACTCACCTCATGTATGAATGTACGTACTCACGTCATGTACGTATGTACAATCACCTCATGTACGAATGTACGTACAATCACCTCATGTACGAATTACGTACTCACGTCATGTACGTATGTACAATCAACTCATGTACGAATGTACGTACAATCACCTCATGTACAAATGTACGTACTCACGTCATGTACATAGTGTATTCAATTAATGCAGCGTTGGTTGGTCACTTTACCTTCCACAATATGGTGGGTGTACGAGGCTCCACAGGTGAGAGGACCAACAATGGTGCCTGAGGCTGATGGCTGCTGTGTACGTACATCTACCCAGACGTCTCACTTTTTATGTAGTAATTATCATGGGTAACTTTGACGCGTTGGCAAAATATAGTTTCTCGTCCTCATGATCCTTCTCACTTGATGTGTTGGTGACGACAAGCATAGCGTCAAGTCAGCATCTTGGTCTCTGAGTGTCCCACTCGTAATGCGCTTCCTCAGTATGACACTCACATTAAACCTCTTCTTATATCCATAAGTTTGCATCTTCCCCGGTTATACCGTACCAGTCCGACCAATGCTGCCTGCATCTTGACCAGGTTTCTTTGGAGCATCTCCCCAACCAAGATGTGTTGCACTCCATCCATAACTATAACATTATCAACAAACGTGTTCAGGCTTTATTTCGTCTCGTTTAGCAGATTGATTATGGAGATCAGAAATACCAGCGTCCCAAGCAGTGAGTCCCAAGGAACATCACTTGTCACTCTGGCCTAACATGGGAAGGCTGGCCCGACACGTGTTCTCTGTTGCCTGCCATTTAGGTGGCTGTCAACCCATTTAAGCGGCCCAGCTGTGACCCTAGCTTGGCTCTCCAGCCTCATCAGTCATCTTGTGTTGAGATACAGTAATAAACACCTCCTGGCCAGCCAGCAGTGTTGAGGTACAGTATCATACACCTCCTGGCCAGCCAGCAGTGTTGAGGTACAGTATCATACACCTCCTGGCCAGCCAGCAGTGTTGAGGTACAGTATCATACACCTCCTGGCCAGCCAGCAGTGTTGAGGTACAGTATCATACACCTCCTGGCCAGCCAGCAGTGTTGAGGTACAGTATCATACACCTCCTGGCCAGCCAGCAGTGTTGAGGTACAGTATCATACACCTCCTGGCCAGCCAGCAGTGTTGAGGTACAGTATCAAACACCTCCTGGCCAGCCAGCAGTGTTGAGGTACAGTATCATACACCTCCTGGCCAGCCAGCAGTGTTGAGGTACAGTATCATACACCTCCTGGCCAGCCAGCAGTGTTGAGATACAGTATCATACACCTCCTGGCCAGCCAGCAGTGTTGAGGTACAGTATCATACACCTCCTGGCCAGCCAGCAGTGTTGAGATACAGTATCATACACCTCCTGGCCTGCCAACAGTGTTGAGGTACAGTATCAAACACCTCCTGGCCAGCCAGCAGTGTTGAGATACAGGATCAAACACCTCCTGGCCTGCCAACAGTGTTGAGGTACAGTATCATACACTTCCCGGACAGCCAACATCATACATCTTACCCACCTTATCAGTTTATCTAGGATGTTGTTTACTTGTCACAGGCTGGATCTTTACATTCTATATCTTGTTGTCCTCCACTACAGTAGACTGTGGTAGTCCAGAACTCCCCTGGCTGCTACTTTATTTCCCAAGTATAGGTTCACTGGTAGTATTTTTGAGTCACTGCTACTGTGTGTGAGAAGTGATCTGTCCTAATGATACCCTCACGTCTCACCCTACTGAGCTCTGATGTACGTATGATGGTCAGACACGTGTAGAAACACTCTACAACCTTGACCTTACACCCGCTCTCCTCCCCAGGTATCTCTGTCAATTTTCTTAAGTTCCGTAAACTGGAAGTTTACCAGTGGTCTGCCTTCCCCTCCCTTCCTCCCTCCCGAACCCCAGTACTATTTGTATGTTATATGGCAAGACACCAGAACCATGCTGTCGTCTTCACCAGAGGAAGGAGGTGGTGGCTGGTGTTATCACTTGCCTGTCTCCACACCTGTCATCATCCTCATGTATTACCATAACAATAAATGAAGAACAACATATAGCTCCTCAGCAAACACAAGACATACGACAGTTTCCACAATACTATTCTCAAACTGGCTCGCCTTCATCATGCGTAGCGTGTTTGTGTGTGTGTGTGTGTGTGTGTGTGTGTGTGTGTGTGTGTGTGAACATAGTATGTTTCATTCCCAGTCCATGCCAAAAAATAAACCACAACGACATCAAAGGAAAATCATTTACAACAACCAAAATATCATCTGGAAAAGTACAGCAGGGAAAAATCACAGAAACTAAACCACAAGGATATCAGTAAACTCAAAGTAGAGGGACATCACAGACAGTCCAGTGGATACACGAGACCAGGTAAACTACACACACACACACACACACACACACACACACACACACACACACACACACACACACACACACATACACCAAGAGAGTGACATCATCACAAAAACTGGACATCAAAGTGACTGACATCATTACAATAAGTGAGAGAGGAATGGTAGTGACATCACAGTAAGCAACAGTGACATCATCATCACAGTTAGTGAGTGAAATTATGAGAGAGACATCATCCTAATGGGTGACATCAACATCATCATGACGTAAGCCAGGAACACTGAGGAAAGCTCATTGACGGGGAGTCACGTCCAGCAGTGATGTGAGTGTAACACCATCTTAGCAAGCCTCCCTGGGACTGGCATCCCAACAGGGTCCTAAAGAGGTGTACCACAGGGAAGAGCTTCGGGACTGGAGACCCAGTGGTGGGAGGGTCATGAAGGTGACGTCTTGTGACGATATTCCAGAGGAGAAGCGTCCCAGGAGAGAGTACTAGAGAGGCTAGAGATGGGATATCCCAGAGGATGTACCACATCAACACTCCTCAACAACTACATTACACGATCATCAGCTCCAGTTAGCACTACGCACAACAACACTGCCCGGCCACACCACGCCCCCAGACCGAACCACGCCCTGGCCTCATCACGCCCTAGATCAAGCCACGTCCTGGCCACACCACGCCCCCAGATCGAACCACGTCCTGGCCTCACCACGCCCGAGATCAAGCCACGCCCTGGCCACACCACGCCCTAGGGATCATGTGAGATGTTAAAGTCAGGTTTACCACTGGTGGGAGGTGGGGATCAGTGGGGTGCAGAGAACAGTCCTGGGTTTAGGCCTTGGTCGGGTGGTCACGAGGACGAGTCGACCACAAGGTCGGGTAGTGAGGCTGTAAGGCAGGGAGGGGCGAGTCGAGTCAGGTTTGGGTGTCGGGCGGGGTGTAGGCTGGTCAGTGTGGTCGGTCACAGAGAATGAGAATTCGGGTGTTAGGCTGAAGCGGGGAGGGTCCGGTGATCCGTGAGTCGGGTCGGAGGGAAGTGATGAGATCGTAAGTGAGGTCGGGAGGTGTGGTCGGGCCTGGGGTTGGGGTGTGAGGGTTCGCCCTGGCCTGGGAGGGGAGGAGTGGGGGTCGGAAGCCAAGCTCGGCATAAGGAAATTGAGACCATCCGAGAGGAGAAACTTGATCAATTACCTTCACCACCGGCTCTAACTGTTGTGTGTGTGTGTGTGTGTGTGTGTGTGTGTAGGGGAGGGGGGGGGGGCTGGATCACTACTGTTAGTGGAGGCCACCCCCCCCCCCCCACCATGGAGGAAGGTACATATGAATATGTTGCCGCAGTAAGATAGTGTTGTACAGTAATGTTTGCCGCGGTGGTATCGAGTGGTAATGGGCGGATCAGGTTACTGATCATGTAACATGTGTGAGGAAGATAATCTGGTAATGATGGTATTTACACTGGAGACGGCTTGAGCCACTGCCCAGATTACCGTCAATTTGAGAAGGTGTTAGCAGTCACAAGGGGCTCATTAGGGGCGCCTCGACCCCTGGTAATTAAGTCTGAATGATGAAACTAATGATGGATGTGACCCGTCTTTCCCCAGGCATGGTTCATCACGGAAACTGATCCACGCACTAACCTTGTACTTTATGGCTTACTGATTTACCTCCAGTAAATATATAAATACGTAAACAAATGAATAAGTGAGGAAACTGAGAGAGAGAGAGAGAGAGAGAGAGAGAGAGAGAGAGAGAGAGAGAGAGAGAGAGAGAGAGAGAGAGAGAGAGAGAGAGAGAGAGAGAGATGTGAGGAACATGTCTGCTGCAGGCAAGGTTAGTACCACCCCTGATATCATTACCCGTCACTGCTGTATTGTCATCCTGGAGGAGAGACTGACCGAGGGAATCCCAGGCCGTAATGTTGGATCTCCTTCCCTATTCTATACATATTACTTCCGTTTCTCCTCCCGAGAGTTGGAATCTTCCGTGACCCTACATTACTTAAACCACATAATACTTGGTGAACCACCATGATTACTGGCAGACAATGGCAACTCCAGAATGGTCTGTTGTGATGTCTGTTTCCTTCCCTACACCTCTCAACTTTCGAACTCTTGATCTCATGTCTTTCCTGCTACCTAATCTTTTATGGTCATCAGTATTATGATGATTTTTCTGGTACTATAAACCTCATAACCGGCCAGACTGAACAACATTACAAGTGACTAGCTTAGATCCTCCTAGCATGAAGAACACACCAGGTAATAATATCTTCTTGGTAAACCTTCTCATATTTTGTATTTCCTTTGACAGAGATACTAAGAAGGTATGGGTCCAGGGTCCATAATTTACTACATACAGGTCACCTACTGTGATCTCTATCATAGGTGAACCTCGGGGTGGAAGAGGTCACCTATTGTGACCCCCACCTCAGGTTACAACAGGTGACACAGAACAAGGATACCAGAGCCCTACCAGAGAGCAGCTTTGAGACGAGGGTTCCTCACAAGCCTCTTTGTTGTGCTTACGGGACACGCGACGGGCCGGGCCTCCCCATCTGGTCTCCCCATCCTCATATGTTTGGCCTTGGTTCTCTCTCTCTCTCTCTCTCTCTCTCTCTCTCTCTCTCTCTCTCTCTCTCTCTCTCTCTCTCTCTCTCTCTCTCCTACGTAAGCATGTACGTACACACTCAGCATGTCAGACCGGAGCAGGAAGGTCCCTGACCCCGCGGCCGTCTCCACCATCCTCCACCGTCCCAGTTCATTTATCAAGATCTCACTTGCTCAGCTTTTGTAAACACTTCACAAATTACCATCATTATCTCTCGTATTTTGTTCCGCCAGCATCCCCCCCCCCAACGTATCACCACCACACACGCCCCTCAACATTCTGCCTCACATTTCAACATAATTGCTGGCACTCACACAGTCTCAGCTGGGCGTCGTCACCAGAGGTCCCTCCACGGTAACATGTGTCTTGAGGGGACTGCTTCCCCCAGTGCCATGACTCCCCCCTCCCCTCCCCCCCTGCTCCATTGTTGTGGTGGGCAGGTGGTCCTGGTGGCCACAGCGGGACTAGTATTGTGGTGTGGCCCGGGCCAAGACGGGGCCACAATGGCCGCGTCTTCTCTCCTGTTGTCGCTCTTCTCTGTTTGTCATCCACCACCCCAGCCTACCGTATTCCGTGCACACTGACTCATCCCCAGGAAGATGACATCCATATATATACAGGCACACGTGGGGCTACACACACACACACACACACACACACACACACACACACACACACACACACACACACACAAGATAGAGTTTGAGGGAGTGTATAACATGTTATACACAGTTCATTCTAAGCGGACGAGACAAGGATAGAACAGTATGAAGGTTCTCCCACTCGTCGACAACCATACCTCTGAGAAGTAGGTTTGGATGACTCTAACAGGACAGAACAATAATGAAAATCCTACTGCAAAATCATACACTACTTTCCCTCCCACAGCTGCACTATAATTTATTCTTAAGCGTCAGGAATGAGAAACGAATATTCTCTTTCCTTGTGCTCATTCAGCAGATACCTGAAACAATGTAAAATTTGTTTTACGGTAACTTATTCCAATGTTCAACGCATAACTTCACATCTGACTACACTAAATTCAACTGCCATTTGTTTGACCACCTTCGGTACTTTGCTAAGATCTCTGTGAAGTATTTCACAATCTTGCCCCTTTACAACTCAACATCCAACTGATGTATTGTCCGTCAATTTGCAGATCTTAAACACGAAACCCAATGCTACGTCATTAATGCAAATTAGGATAAGAATAGGGCCAAGGACAGACCCCTGAGGGTCACCACTCGTCACGATCAAACGGTCTCAGGACTCACTCTTTACGTCTTGTTTTCTGTCAAACAACCAGCCATAAATCTATGACGCACTTGGTCCCATGTCCCATGAGGCTTTAACCTACATAGCAGTCCTTGTATGGTCTTCAATGCTAAGCCTTATGTAAGGCATCCGATAACGAGAGAGAGAGAGAGAGAGAGAGAGAGAGAGAGAGAGAGAGAGAGAGAGAGAGAGAGAGAGAGAGAGAGAGAGAGGGTAATGGACCATTTAGCCTCACTCTAAGAGGGAGGGAGGGAGGCCACTGGAGCCGGCCTCTGATCGAATGAATTTAGGATGTGATTCACTGGGCAAGTGGGCGGCCTGGGTTGCATCCGTGTGGGTGGGCGTGGGGCGCCCGGCCTGGGCGGGCCAGGTGGAACGAAGTCACAAGTGAAGTTACCAACAAACTTCAATAATACACGACCATTTGTTGTACGTGACGAGACAGGTGCATCACACAGCGTACACAACAACCCTAGTAGGAACCTTATCCGAGAGAGAGAGAGAGAGAGAGAGAGAGAGAGAGAGAGAGAGAGAGAGAGAGAGAAAAGGGGGGGGGGGGAGCGGTGGTAGTCCTTACTCCTGCTGAAGGAGGTGGCCACTGGACCCACCACCAGGCAGGGGTAAGGCAACACTGGGCATGTCTCAAACCAATCCCAGCTCCTCCACCCCCATCCCGTTATTCTCCTCCAACTGAATTAAAACCACTACGCTTCGTTCCTACCCCCCAGGAGCAGCTAGGGCAGGGTGATCTCTGCAGAGAAAGAAAACAACGTAACTGATATTTGTCAAATGGTTTCAACGGTTGACAAACATGAGCTGTTTTCATGTAAGTAGAAAATGTAAAATTATATCTGATGACAACATGAGTCAATATACTTGTTTATGATGGTGCAGGAGGAGCCAGTGACCTGTGTATAGTAATGCATACGCACATACCAACTAACAAACATGAAAAATGAAACAAATGTTCGCTGTTTCCCGCCTTTGCGAAGTAGCGCCATGAACAGACGACGAAAGGCCTCACTCGCCCATATCTATTATGTAGCTGTCATGTGTAATGCACTAAGACCACTATCCACAAACAAGCCCCACAGACCTTTCCATGATGCCCCCGGCTGCTTCATATGCCCAGGTTCTATCCATTAAAAGCACGTCGCTCCCGTTATATCACACTGCTCCAAGCCACTCTATCCCAAGCACTCCTTTCACCCTGTTGTGTGTGTGTGTGTGTGTGTGTGTGTGTGTGTGTGTGTGTATAATAATCAGTCGCTGTCTCCCGCGTTAGCGAGGTAGCGCAAGGAAACAGACGAAAGAATGGCCCAACCCACCCACATACACATGTATATACGTAAACGCCCACAAACGCACATATACATACCTATACATTTCAACGTATACATACATATACATACACAGACATATACATACATACATACACATTTAAATATCCATACTTGCTGCCTTCGTCCATTCCCGTCGCCACCCCGCCACACATGAAATGGCACCCCACCCCCTTCCCCAGCGCGAGCGAGAGGTAGCGCTAGGAAAAGACAAAGGCCGCATTCATTCACACACAGTCTCTAGCTGTCATGTGTAATGCACCGAAATCACAGCCCCCTTCCCACATCGAGGCCCCACAAAACTTTCCATGGTTTACCCCAGACGTCTCACATGCCCTGGTTCAATCCATTAACATCACGTCGACCCTGGTATACCACATCGCTCCAATTCACTATTCCTTGCACACCTTTCACCCTCCTCTATGCTCAGGCCCCGATCGCTCAGTCTTTTTCACTCCATCCTTCCACTCCAATTTGGTCTCCCACTTCTCCTCGTTCCCTCCACCTCTGACACATATCCTCTTGGCCGATCTTTCCTCACTCATTCTCTCCATGTGACCAAACCATTTCAATACATCCTCTTCTGCTCTCTCCACTACACTCTTTTCATTACCACACATCTCTCGTACCCTTTCATTACTTACTCGATCAAACAACCTCACACCACATATTGTCCTCAAACATTTCATTTCCAACACCTCCACCCTAATCCGCACAACCCTATCTATAGCCCACGCCTCGCAACCATATAACATTGTAGGAACCACTATTCCTTCAAACATACCCATTTTCGCTCTCTGAGATAACGTTCTCGCCTTCCACACATTCTTCAACGCTCCCAGAACCTTCGCCCCCTCCCCCACCATGTGACTCAGAGAGAGAGAGAGAGAGAGAGAGAGAGAGAGAGAGAGAGAGAGAGAGAGAGAGAGAGAGAGAATTGGAACGATGTGGTATACCGTGGTCGACATGCTGTTAATGGAGTGAACCAGGGCATGTGAAACGTTTGGGGTGAATCATGGAAAGGTCTGCGAGGCCTGGATGTGGAAAGGGAGCTGTGGTTTCGGAGCATAATTCAGGACAGCTAGAGACTGAGTGTGAACGAATGTGGCCTTTTTGTTTGTTTTCCTGGCGCTACCTCGATGAAGCAGGGGGTAGCGATGCTGGTAGCGCCGAGAATGGATGAAGGTAGGCAAGAATATGTAAATGTGTATACATGTATATATGTGTATGTGTATATGCTATGTATATGCATGTATATGTGTATGTGTTGATATGTATATGTATGTGTATGTGCGTGTATGGGCGCTTATGTATATTTTTGTGTATCTGAGTGGATGGGCCATTCTTCGTCTGTTTTCTGGCGCTACCTCGCTGACGCGGGAAACAGCGAACTAGTACAATAATAAAATAAAATAATATATATACATATAATATATATATATATATATATATATATATATATATATATATATATATATATATATATATATATACAGAGAGACAGACATTACAGCACCAATATTTACAGGCCCCCGACCCACCTGAGGAATCACCATTGCCAACATTTTTATCCTTGAACCAGTCCGTGATTGCTCCTCTTCACCTTTTCCCAATGTCATCGTTCGTTTCATCTCATTGTGTGCGTGACCTGTACATCTACCGGTGAACATCATCAGAACATTCCTGTACACTGAACCCCTGAGTCATAGTAGTAACTGTTGTGATTCTGTCAAGTGTATGACTATGCTTCCCGTAGCCTGGCAGGTTAACATAGGTTGGGGAGTGAACGATTGTGAACGTAAAGGTTCGTTCGCTGGTATAATCCCAGCACGACAATCACGCACCACCTAAGCCTTCTTACCCCACTACAGCCCAACTTTTTCCCCAACATTAATGTTCGCGAACCATCTCAACCAAATCCTAAAACACAGACAGCTACATATTGTAACATGTTACTTGTAGTGTCGTCTTTATCTATATGTTAAGACATAATGTGTGTAGGGAGAGCTGGATCAAAGGACACTCATTTCAAAACCTCGCCGGCTGAAATAAAAAGCAGCCAAAGTGTGGCCACGTGGGCCATATATCAAGTATGATAAAGATTGACTTTGTTAATTACCACTGTATATACCCCAGAGACCTGGCCCACTCCCACATACCCCCACATGTTGCAATCCCTCCCACGGTACTCTCACTTGTCCCCATCCCTCCCATGGTACTCCAACATACCCCATGCTGGAAACCCATCCACTCCCACGGTACTCCCACAGGCCGCTCCCAGGGTACACTCACGTGCCCTGCCATGCTCGCCAGCCAGTACAGGAAGTCCTGGCCAGGAGTGTGGTGACCTTAGTTCCTTCCTGCAGAAGGAGTGACCTAGTTACTGTGTCTCCATCAGGTGCCTTCCTGCTGCCCTACTGCGTCATGCTGGTGCTCGGGGGAATCCCGCTCTTCTTCATGGAGTTGGCCCTGGGTCAGTATAACCGCAAGGGCGCCATCACCTGCTGGGGCCGCCTCGTCCCGCTCTTTAAGGGTAAGTGTCCAGGATCCTGCTTCCCCCGCGTCTGCACACCACCTTCCCTACCTCCGCCTAACACGTTCAACCTTATAAACATTGGTGCCGCCCTTCACCACGACGGGTATCATGACCTGACCTTTTACCTAACCCTAAAGGGTCAGGTCAGAGGTCACACTATCATATACAAGGGCCGTACCGTCGTGCTAAAGGATCGCATCTTTCATACTGGGTCTGAGTCCTACATTGAGCTATCAGCCTTATCAAAAGTATTCCAGGCTGATCACACAGTTCCAGGAAGACTTTCTTAATTCTATTTGTGACCTATTCTAGACTTGTAAGCATCGTACCTAACAGTGGCACCTACCATCCAACCTGTAGATACACCAATCATTCCAAGACTTCCAGACTACAGTATGTCATCCTAATTCTAAGACTTCCAGTTACTATCCCAGCAGTGCCGGGCAACCGTCCCAGTTCCAAGCTTTTGTCTAAGTTCTGGGAAACGGCATTTCACTGATAGCAAGCACTGTTGTCTTATATATGTGTAAGTGTATACATGTGTATGTGGGTGGGTTGGGCCATTCTTTCGTCTGTTTCCTTGCGCTACCTCGCTAACGCGAGAGACAGCGACCAAGTATAATAAATGAATAAATAAATAAATATATAGTTACGAGTAAATGTGAATAAGAGCAAGGTTATTAGGTACAGTAGGGTTGAGGGTCAAGTCAATTGGGAGGTGAGTTTGAATGGAGAAAAACTGGAGGAAGTGAAGTGTTTTAGTAATCTGGGAGTGGATCTGGCAGCGGATGGAACCATGGAAGCGGAAGTGGATCATAGGGTGGGGGAGGGGGCGAAAATTCTGGGAGCCTTGAAGAATGTGTGGAAGTCGAGAACATTATCTCGGAAAGCAAAAATGGGTATGTTTGAAGGAATAGTGGTTCCAACAATGTTGTATGGTTGCGAGGCGTGGGCTATGGATAGAGTTGTGCGCAGGAGGATGGATGTGCTGGAAATGAGATGTTTGAGGACAATGTGTGGTGTGAGGTGGTTTGATCGAGTAAGTAACGTAAGGGTAAGAGAGATGTGTGGAAATAAAAAGAGCGTGGTTGAGAGAGCAGAAAAGGGTGTTTTGAAATGGTTTGGGCACATGGAGAGAATGAGTGAGGAAAGATTGACCAAGAGGATATATGTGTCGGAGGTGGAGGGAACGAGGAGAAGAGGGAGACCAAATTGGAGGTGGAAAGATGGAGTGAAAAAGATTTTGTGTGATCGGGGCCTGAACATGCAGGAGGGTGAGAGGAGGGCAAGGAATAGAGTGAATTGGAGCGATGTGGTATACCGGGGTTGACGTGCTGTCAGTAGATTGAATCAGGGCATGTGAAGCGTCTGGGGTAAACCATGGAAAGCTGTGTAGGTATGTATATTTGCGTGTGTGGACGTATGTATATACATGTGTATGGGGGTGGGTTGGGCCATTTCTTTCGTCTGTTTCCTTGCGCTACCACGCAAACGCGGGAGACAGCGACAAAGCAAAATAATAATAATATACATATACATATATATATATATATATATATATATATATATATATATATATATATATATATATATATTCGCGATGTAGCCTAATATTAGCGGAGTCCGGTGTGTGTGTGTGTGTGTGTGTGTGTGTGTGTGTGTGTGTGTGTGTGTGTGTGTGTGTGTGTGTGTGTGTGTGTGTGTTACCGGAATCCGCTAATATTAGGCTACATCGCGAGTGAAAAGTCACCCATGGCGAGGCTGTATCATTGGGAGAACAATCTCGTCAAAGAATTTCTCACTCGAAAGGACTCCATTAATATGAACCCTGTTACTGGATGCAGTGCAGTCTAAGAGATGCAGAAATTTCTAGAAAAAGACTCCTGAACTAACTCCTGGAACCCTGAGAGTTATAAATAAATAAATATTATAATCCTATCCAGAGATGGCGTTGGACAGCAGAATGACCAGGGTAGAGCATCCTGGAAATGTTCACGACCAGTACTGAAATGTTGCCTAGGGCACTGTAGAGACACAGGACCTCAGGACTACAAAGCCACTGGACATCCATGACTACAGAGCCAAAGATCCCCATGTCTACAGAGCCAAAGGATCCTCATGACTATAGAGCTAAAGGATCCTCATGACTATAGAGCTAAAGGATTTCATGACTATAGAGCTAAAGGATCCTCATTACCATATAGCCAAAGGATCATGACTATAGACCCCAAGAGCCCATGAGAGGAGAGCGACAGAGCCGCCATATGACCAGTGAGGCAGGCAGTGTGTAAGGTGGCGTGTGTGTCATATGACCAGTGAGGCAAGCAGTGTGTAAGGTGGCGTGTGTGTCATATGACCAGTGAGGCAGGCAGTGTGTAAGGTGGCGTGTGTGTCATATGACCAGTGAGGCAGGCAGTGTGTAAGGTGGCGTGTGTGTCATATGACCAGTGAGGCAAGCAGTGTGTAAGGTGGCGTGTGTGTCATATGACCAGTGAGGCAGGCAGTGTGTAAGGTGGCGTGTGTGTCATATGACCAGTGAGGCAGGCAGTGTGTAAGGTGGCGTGTGTGTCATATGACCAGTGAGGCAGGCAATGTGTAAGGTGGCGTGTGTGTCATCGTGATAGCTAGACTCGGTATGCAAATGAGGATGGGTGGGAGGTGTTCACTTGTGTCGGGGGCACCGCTCCCCGCGGGAAATGGAAGAAAAACACGAGAATAATGCCACTAAGGAAGGACGGCAGGAGGATGAGAGAGATGGGATCACATACTGGGTAGTATATCTTGGAGGAAAAGGTGGGTGCATACTGGAAAGGATGGGAAAGAACATGTGACGGAGGCAAGAAGATACCGTCGAGGGCCAGAGGGAATACATCCTGGGCAGGAAGGAAGAAAGAACATGTGACGGAGGCAAGGAGAACATAACGCAGAGGGCCAGAGGGAATACATCCTGGGCAGGAAGAGCATATATTGAGGAGAAACTGGCTACCGAGAGGTTTGAGAGGCATGGTGTTCCAGGCAACCAGCACTTCCTCCACTAGGGACGGTGTTCCAGGCGACCAATCCTCTCTCCTACGGTAGGTGTTCCAGGCTGGTGTTCCAGACACAGTAACTTTCTCTTCCCTCAAGGGCCAGTGTTCCAGGCAGTCAGTACCTTCCTCTGCCCTGCAGGTGTGGGGTTCCAGGTGGTATGCATCGCTTTCTACGTGGACTTCTTCTACAACGTCATCCTCGCCTGGAGTCTCCGCTTCTTCTTCGCTTCCTTCACCACTGAGCTTCCCTGGACCAACTGCAAGAACGACTGGAACACACCCAACTGCAGCGAGGTAAGATATATATATATATATATATATATATATATATATATATATATAGAGAGAGAGAGAGAGAGAGAGAGAGAGAGAGAGAGAGAGAGAGAGAGAGAGAGAGAGAGAGAGAGAGAGAGAGAGCACCACCTAGTCCAGAGTGTAAGATCAGGGTTGAAACACCAGATATTTCAATATATATTCAGAAACTTTTTCTCCAGTAAAGTTGAGCAACCAGAACTTTAATTCTTCTATGAGAGAAAGTTCTTTTGTGTCCTAAGAATTCCAGGTCATGTCCCAGGGTGATGAGTGAAGCGGGTAATGCTATCGGCTCAAACACCATTGGATCACTTGACTATTTACTGCCAGTTGTCGTGCTGTTAACCCCAGTAGTCTGCCTATGTATATATCACTCGTACCTCCCTTATGCAGCTGCTGTTCTGTCTCTCTTAAGCATGTGTCTGTCCGCACTTTTTTGTCTGTCTCAGTAAATTGACGCCGTCCGTCCAGGATTATGTACATCAGTCTGGTGACTGTGTCTGTGAACGATGTGTCTACATGTTGGTCAGTCTGTCCGTATAATGAAATGTCGTCTGTGTTTATCTCATGCATTCAGTTTTTTCCCTTAATATGTTTACTTTCTCTTGAGGTTTAACGCCTAATGGTTTTCTGTCTAATGCCTCTGTCATGCTGTTTCCCTGTCTGGTCTGTTTACCTGCCTAACTTTGTATAAAGTCTTCATCAGGTTACTGTTTCTCCTCCATGAATTTCTGCAAATGACAGTCAATGTGTGTGGCCTGTGCATTTGCCTGTTCACCTCCCTGTCTGTCCATGTCTCTATCAGTCAATCCATCCATTAACGTATTTGTGTGCACAAGGGATCTGTCGGTGTGTTACATCGGCTTCTGACTATTCATATATAGGTTGCAGCAACTCCTAGCTAGTGCAAGGTCCTCCCCTGGTACAGAAGTGGCCTCACATACCACGTGGGCCCAGCTAGCGCATCATGAACCTCCCCTGGTGTGCGAGTGGCCTCACCCACCGCGCCCAGCACGTCCGCCAATATTTACTCACGTAGTCTTTAAAGGAATCCTAATTTAATTGGGTCACTTGTTGATGGTGCGGAGAACTGACTGACGGAGTTAGGGATCATTTAGGGTACAGTTGTAATCGCTCTGTGTTGTTGTTTTCCTTCGCCAGTCTGTAAGTGGTAAGTGTACTTTTAAAAGGGTAAGAATGGTAAGCGTACAACTGTGGGGCAATTGAGGAGGAGATGGTTGGCGTGGATCAGGCACCAAGAGCAGAGCACAGTGACACCAGTCGGTAGCCATGGTTGGAGAAGCCACTACCGCCACATGCAGAGTGTGTGTGTGTGTGTGTGTGTGTGTGTGTGTGTGTGTGTGTGTGTGTGTGTGTGTGTGTGTGTGGCATTCCTAACGTGTGTGTCTTGGTCCCCCGACAGATCGGCATCAAAGAACACGTGGTGAGCTACACCAACAGCACCTACAACGACACGAGTCTGACCTCCGACCCCCTGCTGGACATGACCCCCGCCCTGGACAATACCACCACCACCACGCCTGCTGAGGAGTACTGGACGTAAGTCTCGTGCCTTGACCTCCTCCTTCCTCCTCCACCTGTACAGTGCCTTTCCTACACAACCATACACTGTCAGGCCTCCAGTACTGATCTATCACTTCTCTGTATAACTCAGGAGTCTACAATCTTCGTGTCACATATGTCAGTATCATAATATAACCATAAATATAATGTAATGTATACAAACGTGTTATCCTTCCGGTTTCTTCCGCATAACTCCATATCCAGCACCTAACTGCAATATGACCCATACAATGCTACTTAACTACAGTATAACCCATACAACTCTACCTAACTACAGTATAACCCATATAACATAACTGCAGTACAACCCATATAACTCTACCTAACTACAGTATAAATCATACAGCTCTATCTACCTACGGTATAACCCATATAACTGCAGTATCCTACAGGTATGTACCAACAATGTAAGTTATAATCTGGAAGATTTTAAGCCACAGTCTGACGAGGTCAACAGAGAACAGCACTGCTAGTGCTCATTGCAGTCGCTGGGTCTCACTCACAATACCATATATATATGGGAAGAAAGATGGCCATCTTAGTGGCCATGATAGCGGCCATACACTTATTGAAACATCTCAAAGGCTCAGCCTCAACTTCTATACTCCACTCTACAGCCACAAAGCCCAACCTATACTCAGTAGGCCTGAGCACCCGTCAGGGAGGGAGGTTGGGGTACATGAGAGAGAGAGAGAGAGAGAGAGAGAGAGAGAGAGAGAGAGAGAGAGAGAGAGAGAGAGAGAGAGAACACTATCGGAGAGACTGGGAGATTAGACCTCAGATTCGGAATGTTGAACTGCTCTGGTGGACTCGACTCTCCAGTAAGGGCCAGTCTCCCTCCCTCCTACCATCCGCCGGTGCCCCTCCAGTAAGGGCCAGTCTCCCTCCCTCCTAACCTCCACCACTGGCCTCACCAGTAAGGGCCAGCCTCCCTTACAGCCACTGGCCTCACCAGGAGAGGACCTCATTAAGGCCGGAAGCCTGGCTTAAGGAGTTTCCTATGTAACCTTTCCGGCGGTGAGGCCCCGCTTAGGGTAGGTGCGGGGGCAGACTGGGGAGGTAAGGGAGCCTGGGGAGCTGTGGAAAAGGCTTGGGAGGTAAGGGGGGCTGGACAGCTGTCGAGAAGGGGAGGCAGGTATGAAAGGGTGGCGAGCTGTGGGAAGGTAAGGGAGGCTGGCGAACTGGGAAGACTGAGGAGTAGTGTCAGCAGGTCAGGGTCAGGAGGGTAGTGTCAGCAGGTCAGGGCTAAGACAATGTCAGCAGGTCAGGGTCAAGAGGATAGTGTCAGCAGACGAGGGTCAGGAGGACAGAGTCAGTCAGGGTACAACAACAACATAAGCTGCAGCAGGCTGGGAGACCAGGACGGTAACTGGTCGGACGGAGCAGACAAGACATTGACCAGGCTTAGTGGTCTCTCTCTTCACACACACACACACACACACACACACACACACACACAGAACCAGCACTCTCACTTGTTGATACACTCTCACTTGTTGATACACTCTCACTTGTTGCTCAACTAGAACTTGTGGATAGAATACAGCAGACTGTGTTAGGAGAGAGGCGATAGGGAGGTAGTAAAGTAGTTAGTGACCAGGTTAACTACCTCTTGTAGGGGGGTAGTAAAGTAGTTCCCGGTCAGGTTAACTTCCTCGTGCCCTAGTCTTGGTAGGGGGGTGGTGCATTAGTTACTGGTCAGGTTAACTACCGCGCGCCGTGCCCTAGGGAGCAACAGGCCACACTTCTCATTCTTTCTTTCATCTTCGTCTTGCCACTGGCAGTTACCGACCGTCCTTGGCAAGTACCAGTGTTGGATAACCTCATGAGGCTTATAATGGTGTGGTGTGGTGTGGTGTGGTGTGGTCGATTGTGTACTGGCAATGTTAAGGGCTCCACCCCACCCCGCCTTCCCTCACCACCCCAGGCCTCCCTTACCAACCCGCCTTTCCTCACCACCCCAGGCCTCCCTCACCACCCCAGGCCTCCCTCACCAACCCGCCTTTCCTGACCACCCCAGGCCTCCCTCACCACCCCGTCTTCCCTCACCACCCCAGGCCTCCCTCACCACCCCAGGCCTCCCTCACCACCCCGCCTTCCCTCACCACCCCAGGCCTCCCTCACCACCCCGCCTTCCCTCACAACCCCAGGCCTCCCTCACCAACCCGTCTTCCCTCACCACCCCAGGGCTCCCTCACCACCCCAGGCCTCCCTCACCACCCCGCCTTCCCTCACCACCCCAGGCCTCCCTCACCACCCCAGGCCTCCCTCACCACCCAAGGACTCCCTCACCATCCCGCCTTCCCTTACCACCCCAGGCCTCCCTCACCACCCAGCCTTCCCTCACCACCCCAGGCCTCCCTTACCAACTCAGGCCTCCCTCACCACCCCAGGCCTCCCTCACCACCCCAGGCCTCCCTCACCAGCCCGCCTTCCCTCACCACCCCAGGCCTCCTTCACCACCCCAGTCATCCATCACTACCCCAGGCCTCCCTCACCAACCCGCCTTCCCTCACCACCTCAGGTCTCCCTCACCACCTCAGGCCTCCCTCACCACCCCAGGCCTCCCTCACCACCCCGCCTTCCCTCACCACTCCAGGCCTCCCTCACCACCCCAGGCCTCCTTCACCACCCCAGGTCTCCCTCACCACCCCAGGCCTCCTTCACCACCCCGCCTTCCCTCACCACCCCAGGTCTCCCTCACCACCCCAGGTCTCCCTCACCACCCCAGGCCTCCTTCACTACTCAGGTCTCCCTCACCACCCCAGGACTCCCTCAGCACCCCAGGCCTCCCTCACCACCCCAGGTCTCCCTCACCACCCCAGGTCTCCTTCACTACTCAGGTCTCCCTCACCACCCCAGGCCTCCCTCAGCACCCCAGGCCTCCCTCACCACCCCAGGTCTCCCTCACCACCCCAGGCCTCCTTCACCACCCCAGGTCTCCCTCACCACCCCAGGACTCCGTCACCACCCAGGTCTCCTCACCACCCAGGTCTCCCTCCCCCCCAGGTCCCCTCACCACCCCCAGGTCTCCCTCAACCACACCAGGTCTCCCTCACCACCCCAGGTCTCTCACCAACCCAGGCTCCCTCACCACCCCAGGTCTCCCTCACCACCCCAGGTCTCCTCACCACCCAGGTCTCCTCACCACCCCAGGTCCCCTTCACCACCCCAGGTCTCCCTCACCACCCCAGGTCCCTACCACCCCAGCTCCTCACCACCCCAGGTCTCCCTCACCACCCAGGTCTCCTCACCACCCCAGGTCTCCCACCCCCCACTCCTCACCACCCCAGGTCTCCCTCACCACCCCAGGCCTCCTTCACCACCCCAGGTCTCCCTCACCACCCCAGGACTCCCTCAACACCCCAGGTCTCCCTCACCACCCAGGTCTCCCTCACCACCCCAGGCCTCTCCCCCCAGGTCACCACACCCCCCAGGTCTCCCTCACCACCCCAGGTCTCCCTCACCACCCCAGGTCTCCCTCACCACCCCAGGTCTCCCTCACCACCCAGGTCTCCCTCACCACCCCAGGTCTCCCTCACCACCCCAGGTCTCCCTCACCACCCCAGGTCTCCCTCACCACCCCAGGTCTCCCTCACCACCCCAGGTCTCCCTCACCACCCCAGGTCTCCCTCACCACCCCCTGGTCCGTCCCTCACCACCCAGGTCTCCCTCACCACCCCAGGTCTCCCTCACCCACCCAGGTCTCCCTCACCACCAGGCCTCCTTCACCACCCCAGGTCTCCCTCAACACCCCAGGCTCTCCCTCACCACCCCAGGTCTCCCCTCACCACCCCAGGTCTCCCTCACCACCCCCAGGTCTCCCTCACCACCCCAGGTCTCCCTCACCACCCCAGGCCTCCCTCACCACCCCAGGTCTCCCTCACCACCCCAGGTCTCCCTCACCACCCCAGGTCTCCCTCACCACCCAGGTCTCCCTCACCACCCCAGGTCTCCCTCACCACCCCAGGTCATCCACTCACCACCCCAGGTCTCCCTCACCACCCCAGGTCTCCCTCACCACCCCAGGTCTCCCTCTCACCACCCCAGGTCTCCCTCACTCACCCCAGGTCTCCCTCACCACCCAGGTCTCCTCACCACCCCAGGTCTCCCTCACCACCCCAGGTCTTCCTCACCACCCCAGGTCTCCCTCACCACCCCAGGTCTCCCTCACCACCCCAGGTCTCCCTCACCACCCCAGGTCTCCCTCACCACCCCAGGTCTCCCTCACCACCCCAGGTCTCCTCACCACCCCAGGTCTCCCTCACCACCCCAGGTCTCCCTCACCACCCCAGGTCTCCCTCACCACCCCAGGTCTTCCTCACCACCCCAGGTCTCCCTCACCACCCCAGGTCTCCCACCCAGGTCTCCCTCACCCCAGGTCTCCCTCACCACCCCAGGTCTCCCTCACCACCCCAGGTCTCCCTCAACACCCCAGGTCTCCCTAACACCCCAGGTCTCCCTCACCACCCCAGGTCTCCCTCACCACCCCAGGCCGACTATTAATAAGGCCAGGCTGGGGTGGGTGGCACTCCCCCTGATCCATTACCGGCCGACCACCAGACTGCTGGCACCATTCTTCCCGCGCCTTGTATTCAGCGGCCAGACTTGCTCCCACGCGACACGCCATACCACTTACTGCATAATGCTGATGTTACTGTGGTTCCTGTGGTGGTGGTGATGATAGATGTTGGCGGAGGAGGTGGTGGTGGTGGTGGTGATGGATGTTGGCGGAGGTGGTGGTGGTGGTGATGATGGATGTTGGCGGAGGTGGTGGTGGTGGTGGTGATGATGGATGCTGGAGGTGGTGGTGGTGGTGATGGGTAGTAGGGGTGGTCCCCCCACCCCCACTCCCCGCGAGGCCCCTTTCATCTCCAGCCTCCCGCCTGAAGCTCTCCATTACCCTTAACCCAATATCGTCGGCTGACACCTGATCTAACCTTTGACCCCGAGACGAGGTTATGTGTCCTGCCTGAGTGGCCCTGTCACTCTAACAGTCCTGCTAATGGCTGTCCTGGTTCTACCTGATCATAACCAACATAAAAAGAAACAAACAAAACTTGATGTCTTCCTGGAGTACACTAGGTGTTCCAGTATATCTTCCTGGAGTACAGTAGGTGTTCCAGTATGTTCTCTTAGGAAAGACGCTAGCAGAGGGAGGTATGTGCAGAGATAAGGACTGTTACTTATCTCAAGTGGCAGACATACACCAAGGAACAGATACTGCTG